>NC_056745.1:1461616809-1461675516 GCF_019279795.1 Protopterus annectens | reverse complement strand
AAAACAACACTGCAGGCTTTGTCCTGCGTACCCAAATGGTGCACTGTGTGCCCTGTTCAATCACAGCCTCACCTCAGGCTTTGTCCCTACCAAATGGTGCACTGCTACAGTCATCCCTCTCCACAAAGTAGGAGTGACTACAGACCCTGGGAACTATCACCCCATTAGCCTGACAAGTCTGATATGCAAAGCTATGGAACACATCATCATAGACCTAATAAACAACAATGTAGGGAATCTCCAAACTCTGGATCCCACACAGTTTGGTTTTGTGAAGGGTAGATCATGCCTGCTCAACCTGGTCGACTTCTTTGAGTCAGTCACCAGAGCTGTGGATGAAGGCAAGGTGGTTGATACAGCCTACCTTGATCTGGCCAAGGCCTTTGATACCATTCCCCATTCAGGAGGTACATACCATTTGGTATGTACCTCTCAAGACATCTGCAACAACTGGAAAGGCCGCAGAAATACTTTACTAAAAGAATCACAGGTCTAAAGAAGATGCTCTATGCTGACTGTCTAAAAAAACTCCGCCTATACTCTGTCGCATATCGTCTACTCAGATGTGATCTCTGCTTAACTTACAAGGCCATGTGAAACCCAGAGCTGCTGGACATGCTACACTTAAAGAAATCCCAATCCCTCAGAGACACACACTCCAGGGATCTAAACCTTGTCATCACAATGAACAAAACATGCTAAAGGGATAGGTTCCTGTCCCAGAGTCTCCCCAGACTCTGAAACAGACTGCCCATACATGTCAAGCAGAGTGCCTCTTTGGCCCTCTTCAAAAGGAACCCTGATGATTGGATGGGAGATAGGAAATTCACCCTGGGATTCACGTCAGTCGCCCTGCTAGACAGGGGTCCAGGGAAGTAAATACTGTGGGAAGAAATAGCCAGTGAATTGTTATGGCTAGGCTTGTATAGACCCTAGGGCCGATAGCCTAGTACCAACCTATGAACCCAGTAAAAACTCACTAAGCTAGGCATCAACCCCTATATCACTAGGTGGGTTTCAAACTGGCTCACAGATAGTACCCACTGTGTCAAAGTAGCTGACTCCAAGTCAGACTGCCAACCAGTCACGAGTGGAGTCCCACTGGGTTCAGTCCTGGGTCCTCTCCTGTTTGGTATCTCTTCTCTGAAGTCCAGGACAACATGAACGGACTCTGGCTGAAAAAGTTTGCAGACAATTGCAAGTTGGGAGCCACATTTAACTCCCCAAGTGATGTTGACATCCTACAGAAAGGTCTCACTGAGACCAACAACTGGTGTCAGAACCATGGCCTTAAACTCAGTGCCAAAAAATGTGTCACCATCCCCTTTGAGAAAAGCCCAGTTCCCATGAATTACCACATCGATGGTAGTCCACTCAACACAGAAGGCATCATAAGAGATCTGGGAACACAGGTTGACAGCAACCTCTCTTTTGACCACCACATTGCCACTGTGGTCAGAAAGTCCTTCTATGTGGCACATCTCATTACTAAGGGTTTTGCATCCAGGAAGAAAGAGGCCATTGTCTCCCTCTACTCTTCCCTCATTAGGCCAATCATCGAGTGCAATGCCCCATTTGGCATGTACCTCACTAGACACCTGCAACAACCGAAGATGCCACAAAAGTACCTCACAAAGAGGATCCTAGTCCTTAAACACTTGTCCTATATGGACAGACTCAAAAAACTCCAACTATTCTCTGTCTCATATCACCTACTTAGAGGCGATCTCTGCTTGACTTACTAAACCATGTCTGACCCAGCTCTGTCAGAAATGCTACATCTAAAGAAATCCCAATCCCTCCACACTACACGCTCCAGAGACCTCAACCTCATTACCACAATCAACAGAACAAGCTGGAGGGACAGGTTCATAACCCAGAGACTGCCCATGCTATGGAATAGACTTCCCATCAATGTCAAGTGGAGTGCCTCACTGGCCCTCTTCAAGAGAAATCTTGATGAGTGGATGGGAAATAGAAAATTCACCACAGGGATCACTCCAGTGGCTCTACTCGGCAGAGGCACAGGGAATTAAGGTCGGGTGGCATGATGCCAAGGTAATCCTATGGGTTAGACTTGTAAGGCTCCAGCGCCATTAGCCTAGCACAGCAATGAACCTATTAACCTATATCTGTATGTTTCTTGACTTATAACAGGGTACAGAATTTTGTAATTGGTAACTAAAAAATCCGAGACATAGAGATGAGCTGATATATTACCATCTCCTCTGACCCAGATAAATTTATTTCCAAATTCTTCAGGATCTGCCTCTGCGTTTCCTTACAATTACTTCTGATAGGATTCTGAAGGCCCATTCCAAAACAAAAACACTAGATCCATGGCTCTGGGCAGCACGCCATGTTTTCTCCTGGTTAGCATAAAACTTAACTGCATTGAGCATTTTTTAAACCTGTTCAATCTTAGCCTCACCACACGATGTGGACCAGAGATTTAGAGAAGAGAAACAGTAGTACCCTTACATAAATGTACCGTTCCACTGACTCCAGGAACTACAAAGCAATTAGCCTTATCAGTAGGATTAATAAAGTAATGAAATATAGTATTATTATTATTATTATCATTAATATTATTATTATTATCATTAATATTATCATAATTTATTATTTTTATTATTAGCATTAATATTATCATCATCATTAATATTATTATTATTATGATTATTGTTATTATTATTATTATTATTATTGTTATTGTTATTGTTATTGTTATTGTTATGGAGGTCATAAATAACAATGTTGGTAGAACACAATTCCTGAACTTAAACCAATCTGGCTTTGTGAAAGATAGGTCCTATTTATTGAATGCGATGGATTTCTTTTAGAAGTTAACTAAAAAATGTGAATGATGGTCAGTTGGTACACACTGCTTATCGGATCTCGCTAAGGCCTTTCATTCTAGTACTATTGATAAACAACTCCGAAGTAACCCACTGGTTATCCTGCACACTGGATTCAAAAAGGCATCTGATCAGAGGTGTCCAAAAGGGACCCTTATTAGGTCCACTCCTTTTTGGTGTATGTTTCAGTGAAGTACAATCTACAAGTAAGCGTCTCTGTTAGACAAAATTTGCTGATAACTGCAAACTCAGTGCTATCATTAAGTCTACAATTGATGACATATCCTACAAGAAGGCATAACGTACACTATACTGGTCTCAACACCATGGATTCACACTCAGTACAAAAAGTGTCATATTGTAATCTTTAAGAAACAAGAACACTCCCTCACTTATCATAAGTCCTACCTTCAAAATTAATATTATTGTTATTATCATTAATATTATTATT
Source organism: Protopterus annectens (assembly GCF_019279795.1). Lineage (NCBI taxonomy): Eukaryota > Metazoa > Chordata > Ceratodontiformes > Protopteridae > Protopterus > Protopterus annectens. The sequence goes on along the minus strand of NC_056745.1, from coordinate 1,461,672,207 downwards.
ATTGTTGTTATTATTCTTATTATTATTATCATTCTTCTTATTATTATTGTTATTATTATTATTATCATTAATATTATTGTTATTATTGTTAGTATTATTATTATTATTAATATCATTGTTATTATTGTTATTATTGTTATTATTATTATGGAGGTCATAAATAACGATGTTTGTAGAACACAATCCCTGAACTTAAACCAATCTGGCTTTGTGAAAGATAGGTCCTATTTATTGAATGCGATGGATTTCTTTTAGAAGTTAACTAAAAAATGTGAATGATGGTCAGTTAGTACACACTGCTTATCAGATCTCGCTAAGGCCTTTCATTCTAGTACTATTGATAAACAACTCTGAAGTAACCCACTGGTTATCCTGCACACTGGATTCAAAAAGGCATCTGACCAGAGGTGTCCAAAAGGGACCCTTATTAGGTCCACTCCTTTTTGGTGTATGTTTCAGTGAAGTACAATCTACAAGTAAGCGTCTCTGTTAGACAAAATTTGCTGATAACTGCAAACTCAGTGCTATCATTAAGTCTACAATTGATGACATATCCTACAAGAAGGCATAACATACACTATTCTGGTCTCAACGCCATGGATTCACACTCAGTACAAAAAGTGTCATATTGCAATCTTTAAGAAACAAGAACACTCCCTCACTTATCATATAAATGATACCATCCTCAAAGTTAATATCATCTTTACAGACATAAGCATACTTGTGGACAATGGACTCTCTTGCAACAATCATGTATCAACTATTGTTAAGAAATGTTTCTATTTGGCTCAAATAATTGCTAAAAGCATATCCTGCAGATACAAGGAATTTACTGCTTCCTCCTACTCCTTTTTAATCAGGTTCTTAATAAAATATATTAACCCCTTTGGCACGTGTAAATGTAAAACATATTCTCACCCTGAAAAATCAGTCATTTTTCACCCAAAAAATTCCAGGTATGAGCTCCTTAAGTTACACAGACTGTCTACTAGCTCAGTCACTTTGCCCTTCATGATGTAGACTATTTTGTGACTCTGCTTTGCCTACAATGTAATGAAAGACCCAGACTTGTTTGTATTCCAAAGACCTAAATCTATACTGTAATATTAATGGAATTGTTGGGATAATATCTCTTCCGAAAGATCCCCTACATATGGAATAAACTCCCACCCATGACAAAAAAACATCTCTTTAACTTCCATTAAAGGCAGCCTTAATGATTGGATTAGGATCTAGAAATTCATACCCTGCTCTCACTTTAGGCCCTTGTGGAAAGATGGAACAAGTAATGGGAACTGCAGTGGCCAGTCTTTAAATTTTCTTCTGGACTGATTGCTTAGCAGAGAACTCTGAGTCTATGAACTTTAACTTTTTTGTCTTACATTGTTTGAGGCCCTCATGCTAATCAGGAACATCAAGCCATCATCTCCTTTTGATCAGTTCACGGCTCCCTTCTGCTGAGCATGCAGAACACTGGACAAGAATGGATGAGCTGGGGATCATGATTGCAATCCAGTAATGGACAGAATATTTTCTGCAAGTTTCCATCAGGCCTCCAGCCTGACTACCAGTAGGGATAGAATAATGCCCCCTACACCAGGCCTAGTACAGGTGTATGTTTCTGCAAATCAGCTACTCATGGTTGGAATGCAATGCATTCCTTAACTGTGTTTTTACTCATAAGTCCTACCTTCAAAATGGACGGCATATCTGAAATCCTCATCTTCAGTAGAGTCCATACTAAACCCTACTCTCACATGCAAAAGTTGGCCTCAGTTGCTCAATATCAGCCTTCCGCATCCAGCTGTTTTAGGACACATCTGAGTTCTTCTTCCAATGACACACCTGCAGCAGAATCTGTACAAAACCTTGCTGTACTATGGTCAATCTGGTATCGGCTACTAACTCTCATTGTGTTAGTGTAGATCCACCAGGTCCAGGGCCTGGTTCATCAGGTGTGCAGTTTTATATATATATATATATATATATATATATATATATATATATATATCGAGCTATGTTTCTATCATACACACACACACACACATATGTCACTACATCACCAGATCACTAAATCAGTATACACTGCATCAACCATAAATGATGAAAACATATCCAGTCAACAAGAAACAATGTTTATGCAGTGGGCAAGTCCCTGCACCCACTTGTGTGGGGCTGCACCTTTCATACCCCCTGCTTCTTGAATATATCAACTGTGAGATCACAAAACAGAAGGAATAAAATGCTTGATGTAACAAACATACTATGAAAGGCACTGAACACAAACACACACACACACACACACACACACACACACACACACACACACACACACACACACATGTGTGTGTGTCTGTGTGTGTTTGCGTGTCTGTCATTTAAGAAGCAAGCAAACAATCTATTTAATACAGATCACAGGATACTGCAGCCACAATCTTTTCCAGAAATGTTTTCTTGAAATTGTTAATGATCATGAAACCATTTAAAAATAAGAAACAGTCAAAAAGTGATTTATCAAACTGCATTAATGCCAATTCACACACTGGTGATTTAAAGATTTACTAATGTAGATACAACAAGAATTGTATTTCAGTCCTCTGGATACACAATATTCTGCAAGCATGCTAAGATTAACTGAAGAACATTAAGATTATTGTGAACTGAAGTGTTATTAAGAGCTTACCACTTAAAAATCTCTACGGAGGAATAACCATCTTGCAGGTCTAGAAGACATGGAAGAAATCAACATCCTACTGAAAACAGACTTTACAAAATGCAAGAAAAAAAGACTAATACACTATCGATGGTAATGTATTAGTCTTTTTTCTTGCATTTTGCAAAGTCTGTTTCAGTAGGATGTTGATTTCTTCCATGTCTTCTATACACTATCAATGGTAAGACCCATGGTGGTGGTGCTACAGTAGCGTTGTCGCCTCACAGTAAGACGCTGTCCGGTTCGATTCTCAGCTAGAGCATCTTCTGCATGGAGACATGCGTGAATGGGCGGACCTTCATTGAAGGTTGTGCATCAGGGCTGGTAACTCAGCACGTAAATAATCAATTACCAATCATTAGTGGACCGGAGTTTCGCTGTGGTGGCCCCTAACCGGGAAAAGCCGAAAGACACAAACAAACACTATCAATGGTAAACTTGTCATTATGATAAATCATGCAGTGCATAAAATAATTTCTGTGAGGGAAGGATCTAGAAGGCATTTTTCTAAAACACTTCCCAGTTCAGGTATGCATTTTCCTAAAACTGTGGCTTGTAAGCACCCCCCCCCCCTTAGTGACAGTAACTTTACTTGCATGATTGTGTAGTTCTGTCTGTTATTATAGCTGTTCCTGGATATTGTGTGACTTATCAATGCCTCTGTTTCCTTCCTTATTGCAGATAAATACACAGACATACCTCTCAACTGTCCAGATTTTTGTAGAATGTTCGGATTTTTGCCTCAAATGTTTGGTTTGTTCCTCATAAAATGTTTGGTTTTCTGGCAGATCACTGAGGAGTGCAATTGGTAAATAATGTCATATACATGTCCTTTAGAAAATGTATTTGAATATATACGCTATTATTCTAGCAGCTTTTTTAGTTTATGAGAGCAATACTTAAAATCCATTCCTATTTTTGGGCCTTTGAACACCCATTATGTCAGTCTCTGTTTAGATTTCTTGGGCAAAGAGATTGAGATGTATAAGTTCAGATTCATCTGTAAAGGAGATCATTGGCTGGCCTGCTTTGCTTGCTGCATCCTCTCATCTCCAGCTACCTCCCCCACTACTGCTGCATTTATACTATTTATCCCTTCCCAATTCATTACAACACCCAATACATTACAATCCTTCACAGAATACAGGGTCATACCAAAATATGACCAGTGGTCTAACTCAAAGTGCAATATTCTTACCAAGATTACTACTTAATGTTTAATATAAACAAATGCAAAATAATGTTATTTAATTACCCTATTCAGTCCTGATATAGTTTAATCACAGCTAAATGTATTTATTCACTTTCAACACTGTTATTACCACTTAAACACAATGTTGTTGTATGCATGTCTGAATGTACCTGCTTCAGTTTTAACTTTATCAGATTCAGTAATACTTAACTTTACTCATCAATTTAATTCTACAAAACCGTGCTCCTTATGAAATGATGACTACAAAATATAGAGGGCATCCCTGTGCAAGCAAATGCATGGTGGGTAGCATAAAACATTTTAATGAATAGTTAAAACACCAAAACTGAACTGCTACACTCCATCTTCTAAATGGTCTACCCCCACTGTTTTTTTCCCAGCAAGGAGGTAAGACACCTTCTATTATAATTTTGTTTGAAATTTTACTTACATAATTAAGCATAATAACACATTTGACTTGTTTCACAACCAAAAATCCAAGAAACGTTTTTGGTTCAACTAATTACAATTACAACCATCGAAAATCCTAATAATAATAGTTTAAGAACTGTAGAAAAGTAACATTTTACAGGGACTTATTTTATAGAGCCAAAAATATTATTTGTAACAACTGAGTATAACCTTCTGCTGGATAGATGAGGTAACTATCAGCTTTTCCAATGAGACACTAGCCTGGTTTATCAAACTACATTTCTGACAGGTTCTTTCAAATTTTCTTCGGAGATAGCAGATCACAAAGTGGTTACTTTGCTGCAGGACTTCAATTGTCTGTAATGAGGCCGTTTTTTCCTGCTCATAAATGGCCTGCCATATAACTTTTAAAATCTTAATGTAGTTCGCTTTTCAGATGATGCAGTCCTCACCAGCTCAAACAGCTCCACTCCAGAACTTCAAAACTCCTTGCAGGAAACAAATACAAATAAAATAAAATAAAATAAAACTATGTTCGTTGGCTTCTAGAACAAATCCAGGTACATGTGCTGAAAAATATTTAAACTGAAACTGAGTTTCAACTGTATCTAAGCATGAATTAGTCTATGAATTGATCAGTTACTTGATTTTAGCTCCCAACCAGAACAAATGGTTAATAGCATTTTACATCAGCTAAGGATTTCGCTAATCTCTTAACCATGGAATCCAGAAATGCTACTGTAAAAATGTCCTATTGCCATGTTTCAAATATACTTTGGTAAGAAGAGACTTACATTCCTCTAAAAACACTCCTCTAAAAATATATCCCTGATACATCTGGAGAAAATTTTAATTTTGGGAGTCATTGCTTTAGCTGACTCGTGGTGGTACAGCGGTAGCGCTGTTGCCTCACAGCAAGAGGTTCTTCTGTTAGATTCTCGGCTGGAGTGCCTTCTGTGTGGAGTCTGCATGTCCCCCCCCGTGGTCGAATGGCCTCCGAAAGACATGCGTGAATGGGCGTGGCTTCGCTGAAGGTTGGGTGTTGGGCTGGCAACTCGGCACCATAAAAAGAGACTGCCAATCATTAGTGGACCGGAGTTCCACTGTGGCGACCCCTAACCGGGAAAAGCCGAAAAGACAAACATTGCTTTAGCTATTGGAAGCATCCCTGAAATTCCATTTTTAAAGCAAACTGGCTTAGTTAACAGTTGAGACTACCTTTCTACTAAATTTTAAATTGTTACAGAAATGAATAAATCCATAAGCATTCATCCTACACTCTTCATAGTCACGAATGAATTTGGTTAACTTGAACTCCTTTTATCCTGGCCAGAGATGAAATATCTTTTTCTTTTCTTATATTATTATTTTTTTAATAATTGTAGCTTATTGAAATCTGCCACCAGAATAACTGTAAATTCTCACAAACTTAGAAGACTTAAAAAAACTCAGTTCTTCAAAGAGACTTATAAACATTCATATTATACCTTATCAGATTAAGCTGTTGTGATCTACACATAAGCTACAAAGTCTGCTTAGTAAAGCAAGCTTCTAAACATTGTGTGTCAAACTACAAAACTATAAATATGCATTAGAATGTGCCATAGTAATACACTGCAAAAATATACTTGCTATAATTATACAGTTTTCCACATATAGGTTTTGCCTTCTTTATTATCTGAGCATTCTACTGTTTACACTAATTCTATGAGTATTACCTAAAATCTTTTGAAATACCAAAATGTATACCACGCTGTTAGCTTTGTTATTTAAAACTTCTCCATGTATCTTGCTTGTGACTGCTGCAAACTGATATCTATTTTTACCATAAGGCTCTGTAATGAATGAAAAGGATCTTTGTCAGGTTAGTTAGCTGCTAGTCAGCGTGAAACAGATAAATAAATAAACAAACCAATCAATCAATCAATCAATAACCGAATCTCAGCAGAGTGAAGACAGTGGTCACTAATCTTCATATCACTGTTTTAGTTATAAAGGCCAGCATAATTATGTTTTGTAAAGCATTACAGATTTAATACTTTCATCTGTTCCATGGGGAAATGTATTTTTGTTTGTGGCTGTGCAGTGGTATAGTATACGTAATGGGAAAGAAAAAAAAAACTGAACAGAAAAGCTCTGAATTTTGTTTGTGATTGTTTTATTTGTGCGCTGTCCTTTATTTCTGTTTATTCACAGGAACTAATTCATAGTTTACTACAGATATTTGTTTGACCTAACTGGCACAATGTGGGAGTGTGCAAGGCTATAATATGCTAAATAAAAGTATAGCAGTAGTTTATTCTGATGTCTGTTGCTTGTGCTGGTAATACACTTAATGTATTTAATCACTACCTTTTAAGTATGTTGTAAAATTTTGGGTTTCTTTCAAAGCAGTCATCAAACAACAGTTACTGTTCTGCAAAAGAAGTCAAACGTTACACTAAAGTAAGACACACTTGATCTGCTGGTCCTCTGCAGTTTACTATTTTTGTGTAACTGGAAGTTTACAAATTGTTATGTTAAAAAAATACTAAACTCAAGCTCTGTGAACGTTCTTCAGTGGTGCTATCCCTTCTCACATACTTCTGTGACAATGAAATTCATCTATGTAAATAAGGGGGTGTCAGACCAAAACTCCCCCATGTACACATTTAACTATGTAAATTGTGTGCATGTTGCTCCCTTCCATTAATGCTTTAAATGTGTAACTGTTGTGTTATTTTTGTACACAAACACACTCAGACGCTTATTTAATGTGATGTGTACTTACTATATTCTGTAATGAAAGACACTCTTAGCTTCACTAACAACATTTGATATGCATTATCTATTTTATATATTATGGTTTTAAACAAGGTTCAGTCAATCAGCAGGTGCATTTTCAAGAAGATTCATCTTGTATATTTATTGAATTTTAATTATTAATAATAACACATGCAGAACTGGAAAGATACACTTTCATTAATACTTATTTGCATTAATATTCAATGCTTTATGACATTTTATTACAGAGGATTATAATTTATGTAGTATGTAAATAATGATTTCTGTATCCAGTTCAGCAGCTGCTCTTTCATCCCCTTCATGCATTTATTCATATTAATATAAATAATTAATTATACTTACCTGTTAGCATACTGTATGTAGTATACAGTGTGGTTTTCTAAGCCTGTGTTCCCATCCTTTTATTTAATAACACATCTTCATACAAATTCAAAGCTCTGTCAGTAATTGTATACATATATGGCTATGGAAATATGTAGGTGAGTAGAGTGCATCCGTGTATGTCTTTTAGGCGCAAATATCTATATATCATTTGCACATATCAGTTGAAATGCATAAAATTAAAACTTTTTGGTAGGCATTGATTATGTATAAAACTATGCCAGTATCATTAATAGTGTAGACATGGGACTGACTGATATATAGTAATTGAGACAGTAACACTTGTAATGTACACACATATATTAAGATACAGGATAAATAACCATTGCAAAAACAAAACAGTAGTAATATGGAGCTGGTCTTTGTTAATAAAAGTGAAGTTCTCAGGATCTCAGAGTCTACAAAATACTAAATGCACTGTCTCATACATAATAAACGTGAGTCCCTTTTTAAAGTCTGCACATTGCAAACTGTGGAATGCAGAACTAAGGAAACTAGTGACCTCCTAATGTTCTCAGCATTGTATCAAAATTACTTCACATGATCAGAAATGTGTGTGTGTTTCTTTCGGCTTATCCCGGTTAGGGGTCGCCACAGCGGAACTCCGGTCCGCTAATGTTTGGTAGTGGATTTTTATGTGCCGAGTTACCAGCTCTGATGCACAACCTTCAATGAAGGCACGCCCATTCATGCTTGCCTCCACACAGAAGACGCTCTAGCTGAGAATCGAATGCGACAACGTCTTGCTGTGAGGCGACAACGCTACCGCAGCACCACTACCGCGATGAACTAAAATGGAAATTAAATCCTAGTTACTAAATGTGTGTGTTTCATAAACTGTTAACAAGTAACTTAATGTCAAAAAGTATCACTGCGTCTTACAATAAACATGGCAGTGTCTAACATAGGTTTGCCTTCAAGGAATGCTGCTGTACAGCTTATATGATAGTTTCTCTTATGAGACATTTCAGAATGAGAAGAAACTACTATGCATGTTAATTTTGTAATTCATTTTAAGAAGCCAGTTTGCAGGCTGAGAAATGTATTCTATAAAGTACTGTTAATAAGATCAGTACTTGGGGGAAGAAACACAAGATAGGCTACAGCATGGTATGACCTTTTAGGGTCACGCACATTTAATTTAGAAAAGGAAATCAGACAAAAAATAATATCTGTAAGCAACTATTCGAATGTAGAAGGAGAAATAGTACAGCTGGATTATTATCTCTGGTCCATGCTGTTACCTCACCCAGTTTTAGGATGATCTTTGCAGGGGAGCCTACAGTAAGAACACAGAATTAATGAGTGCTTGCTCAAAACTGACTTAATACAAGCACAAACCAAGGGAATATGTATGAATGTTACTGTGTCATTATTTGTACTGGTAAAGCATTTTTGTCTGGAAAGTAATTATTTATAAATATGCCCATGTTAGAGCATAAGTAATGTTTTCCTCACAAGTTTCTGAAAAATAATAATCTTTAGTGTTATTTTTATATATTGATACATAGACAACCTTGGGTTCTATTGTTCAGAGAAAAAGAAACATACACAACATATTTTAGTGACAGATACATATAATTTAGAAAAGGAACTCAGACAAAAAGCAATATCTGGAAGCAAAAATAAATGGGATATGACTATCCTAGATGTAAGGCATCTGCTAGCAAATCAACAAAAATATATACTGACATTTTAATGTCCACGTTTCAAGCTAAGTTTTGTGAAAGATCTGGAGATACTCACTACAAAATAGAAACATTTAGACTTAAATATTTAACACTTCATCACTAGGAATGGAACTAATTTGTAGATTAAAAATATCTTGGGAATTCATAGACTATACAAAACATCTCTGGAATTTGTTAAAACCAGTGTGAGGTCAGAAGAGTGAATGAACAACAAAATGTAATCTAGTGATGTAATTATACAACACTGTCTTAATTTTTCTTAATTATTATAAATATCTGCATACATGTTTTTGTGCGTACTCATCTCTATGTTTATATGGTTTCTTATCATTTAACTGAATATTTGCGTTAGCTAGGCCCAGAATATTGAGCCAAAAACTCAAAACATGAAATATTAAAGGCTGAAAGTGAACAGAACCAGTATTGTGTGGGATCATGACACATAGGGGATCAGGGTATCGGTCTTTAAGTGAACAGAACCAGTACTGTGTGGGATTATGACACAGAGGATCAGGCGATCAGTCCTTAAGTGAACAGAACCAGTACTGTGTGGGATCATGACACATAGGGGATCAGGGTATCAGTCCCTAAGTGAAAAAAACCAGTACTGTGTGGGATCATGACACATAGGGGATCAGGGTATTGGTCCTTAAGTGAACAGAACCAGTACTGTGTGGGATCATGACACATAGAGGATTAGGATATCGGTCCTTATGTGAACAGAACCAGTACTGTGTGGGATCATGACACATAGGGGATGGGGGTATTGGTCCTTAAGTGAACAGAACTAGTGCTGTGTGAGATCATGTCACATGGGGACTGGGGTATTGGTCCTTAAGTGAATAGAACCAGTACTGTGTGGGATCATGACACATAGGGGATTGGTCCTTAAGTGAACAGAAACAGTACTGTGTGGGATCATGACACATAGAGGATCAGGGTATTGGTCCTTAAGTGAACAGAACCAGTACTGTGTGGGATCATGACACATAGGGTATCAGGGTATCGGTCCCCAAGTGAAAAGAACCAGCACTGGGTGGGATCATGACACGTAAGGTATCAGGGTATCGGTCCCTAAGTGAAAAGAACCAGTACTGTGTGGGATCATGACACATAGAGGATCTGGGTATTAGTCCTTTCCCCTCTGTGGTTCAGTGTCAGAGCTGGTATATATAATAAGCAGGGTGTGTGAAATGCAGAGGGGCCTGCCTCCCTGCAAAAAACAGATGTTGTCTTATTCTTTGCAGTTTAAATATTTTGTTTTTGAGCTGTATTTGGTAAAATATTCTGGGCGGTGCTAATGGGAGCAGTCAATTAAGTGATAGGTATCCATATATATATATATATATATATATATATATATATATATATATATATATATATATATATATATATATATATATATATATAGATATATATATACGGTTTACTTTCAAAATATTGAAACTGAAAACAGACAGTTTTCAACAAAATTAACGACTTATTTATTTGACTTTGGTAATACCGAATTACTCAAAATGTTGGAAATGGTAACCATAGCAATGGACATTCGAACACCAGAAGTGTTGAAAGCCCATGTTACCATTAACATTTTTGCAGGGGGGCATGCCCCCTGGACCCCCACATTCTCCGCATATTATATATACCAACTCTGAGACTGCATTACAATGAGGAAAAGGGAACATTTCCCAATCCACACTGTACAGCGATCTCAGTTGAAAACAACAACTTCATATTAGGGAATGTGTACTCACGTACAAGTCATATATTTTCTCTTCGACATTAGGGGCATTGGTAGAACACACGTTTAGCCTACCCGTTTTTGTTGAACATAAGCATGCTTACTGGTTATATCCCATTTTTGGATGCAACAACTTTACAGTTACTTATGGAAAAGAAAAACTTTCTTACAGTACTTGGGTATTGCAGTTGTAATCAAGCTGCTCTCCAAATCCAGAAGTGGGGTCATGGTATTTCAAAAGTAAATCTTAAATCAGGCTCCTGATACTTGGAAGCTGTGAGTATTTCAAAGAGAATTCTTTTATGTGTGTGGCATTCCACAGATTTTCTGATTAACATTCCCTCTCTTGGTCCTAAAATAAAAAAATTGCTGTCCAAAAGATTTGTAGACTTTAGGTCTTGCTTTAAAGACAGATTGACAAATGATTCATGTTAGAGCTTCTGCTACCATAATACTTATTCTGTACGCACCACTATGAAGATCCTACTATATTACAGGATGTATACACAGCACCTAAAAAAAGCATTTCTAACATTTAAGTAGCCACTATACCACAATGATTCCACTCCCAGTATTGAACACCCACTTTTTTGTTAACTGGGATGAGTTACAGGATTGAAATATCCAATTTGCATTTTTGTTCTTGCTGCCCAGCCCATGTTTAGCAGTGAACTCAAAGGGTTGCAGAGATAAAGCCCATCTGTACATATGGGATCAAAGTTTTCTTGTGTAATAAGTGTAAGGGGTTCATGGTCAGTGATGATGTGTCCAGTAAGCAATACTAGAAAAGTCAGTGAGCTGGAACAGGACAGCCTCATTCAATGCCAGTACCTGGTTTCAGCATTACTCAACATCCTGCTTAAACAGTAGGCTGGGTGCCCCTCACCACCACTTTTCTCAGATAACACAGCTTCTTATCCAACCTCAGATTCACTGGCATATACTTTATCAGCTTGATAAAGTCTCTTGTGAACGTGAAAGCATTTTGTGTTTAATAAAGTTCCCTTCTGCATGCTTTTCAGTCTGCAGTTTTTGTCGGAGGTTTCACTACAACAGGCCGATAAGACCTAGATAAAATTCTAGCTTTGGATTTTCCATCTTACATGTTCTTCCAAAACATAGCTGTGTGCCATTTTCATTAAAAGTAGTCCTAAAAAGGATTTGTAACCAGAAGCTGGTATAAGATTTCTTTTTTTGTCTTTTTTTTCATCCTATACACAAAGTTATTCTTCTACTTAAATTAAATATGGGATGGGGTTAGAATCATCCGTGTCTCTGTCTACTCTGGTTATATTTTCTTTGGCATTGCTTAACATATTATTGCCCAAACTGTGCTTTATTCAAATTTTCTGTGCTTACCTGCAAATATGTCATGTCAGGAACACTTCCGTCAGTGCACTGATATGAGGTTTATAGTACAACTATAGCATCTTCACCTATGAATAAATGTAGAGGTAGTCTCTGCTTTTGGTTTCTGGACTCCTCTTACTTTTTTTACTTGAGTAATTTCCATTTCTCTAAGTACCTTTTGCTGAGAGCTCTGCTTCTGACTAGTCTACATACCCCTCAATCATTTAGTGTAAGAAATTTGGAGAAAGTCATAAATAATGCAGGGGACGAAGGCCCAAAAAATAGGGAGAGATTTTTAAAATTGCTCCTATAAGCTTAACAAGTTGCTAGAATAACATGTTTTAAATTACTGTGTATTTTCTGAAGGATATTATGTCAGAAACTGAAATATTTGTCATATATGTTGCATTATTAAGTGACTTCAGACCTCAGTGATTTGCCAGAAAACCACAAATTTAATGAGAAACAGACTAAACATAAGAAGCAAATATCTGGACATTCTACAAAAGTCTGGACAGTTTAGAGGTATGCTTGTCCCCTGTTTTGACCTCATGTTGGAAAATGTTCATATCTGTTCCAGTTCTGTTTCTTTTTTTAAGTTAATAGAACATTTTCTCTGTCTGATTATGACTGAGGCAGGAGTTAAGCAGGAAGTCTTGTTAATCTGTTTCTCAGAGTATGTGTACTGGCGTGCTAAAGTTGGCATTTTCATCATTTTAGCATCTGGGTTACCATTAGAACATCGAATGTTCAAAACATCGACACGCGGAAACCTGGGACCACAACATCGACATGTCACTTCCCCGACAAATCATCCCTCAACGTCCAAATATCCAACACCCAAATGAATGACACTGGAAATGCCGACAGATTTACAGCAGTAATCCGGACCAAACTTGTAAAGTAATCCATCAATATGAACCCAATACACCACATTTCAAAGCTGTAGTAGTGTAAGAGTGCTTCTATTAGTAGTGCGAGTGCTGCCATTAGTAGTGTAAGAGTGCTTCCATTAGTAGTGTGAGTGCTGCCATTAGTAGTGTGAGTGCTGCCATTAGTAGTGTGAGTGCTGCCATTAGTAGTGTAAGAGTGCTTCCATTAGTAGTGTGAGTGCTGCCATTAGTAGTGTAAGAGTGCTTCCATTAGTAGTGTGAGTGCTGCCATTAGTAGTGTGAGTGCTGCCATTAGTAGTGTAAGAGTGCTTCCATTAGTAGTGTGAGTGCTGCCATTAGTAGTGTGAGTGCTGCCATTAGTAGTGTAAGAGTGCTTCCATTAGTAGTGTGAGTGCTGCCATTAGTAGTGTGAGTGTTGCCATTAGTAGTGTGAGTGCTGCCATTAGTAATGTGAGTGCTGCCATTAGTAGTGTAAGAGTGCTTCCATTAGTATTGTGAGTGCTGCCATTAGTAGTGTGAGTGCTTCCATTAGTAGTGTGAGTGCTGCCATTAGTAGTGTGAGTGCTGCCATTAGTAGTGTGAGTGCTTCCATTAGTAGTGTGAGTGCTGCCATTAGTAGTGTGAGTGCTGCCATTAGTAGTGTGAGTGCTGCCATTAGTAGTGTAAGAGTGCTTCCATTAGTAGTGTGAGTGCTGCCATTAGTAGTGTAAGAGTGCTTCCATTAGTAGTGTGAGTACTTCCATTAGTAGTGTAAGAGTGCTTCCATTAGTAGTGTGAGTGCTGCCATTAGTAGTGTAAGAGTGCTTCCATTAGTAGTGTAAGAGTGCTTCCATTAGTAGTGTGAGTGCTGCCATTAGTAGTGTGAGTGCTTCCATTAGTAGTGTGAATGCTGCCATTAGTAGTGTGAGTGCTGCCATTAGTAGTGTAAGAGTGCTTCCATTAGTAGTGTGAGTGCTGCCATTAGTAGTGTAAGAGTGCTTCCATTAGTAGTGTGAGTGCTGCCATTAGTAGTGTGAGTGCTGCCATTAGTAGTGTGAGTGCTGCCATTAGTAGTGTAAGAGTGCTTCCATTAGTAGTGTGAGTGCTGCCATTAGTAGAGTGAGTGCTGCCATTAGTAGTGTGAGTGCTTCCATTAGTAGTGTAAGAGTGCGTCCATTAGTAGTGTGAGTGCTGCCATTAGTAGTGTAAGAGTGCTTCCATTAGTAGTGTGAGTGCTGCCATTAGTAGTGTGAGTGCTGCCATTAGTAGTGTAAGAGTGCTTCCATTAGTAGTGTAAGAGTGCTTCCATTAGTAGTGTGAGTGCTGCCATTAGTAGTGTGAGTGCTGCCATTAGTAGTGTGAGTGCTTCCATTAGTAGTGTAAGAGTGCAACCATTAGTAGTGTGAGTGCTGCCATTAGTAGTGTAAGAGTGCTTCCATTAGTAGTGTGAGTGCTGCCATTAGTAGTGTGAGTGCTGCCATTAGTAGTGTAAGAGTGCTTCCATTAGTAGTGTAAGAGTGCTTCCATTAGTAGTGTGAGTGCTGCCATTAGTAGTGTGAGTGCTGCCATTAGTAGTGTGAGTGCTTCCATTAGTAGTGTGAATAGCGTGACCCAACAAGCTCTGTGAATATGCAAAACAAAATTTGCACATCAGCACGTAATACACACTTGTATCTTCAAAAGACGGGCTATGCTCGTCACAAATTCCAATGTGGTGTACTCCTCCCGATTTCGTAGAATCTGTTGAAACCTTTCATGTCTCTCAGTTAACCTCCGCTTTTTCGGAGATGGAGGAACTCTGCTAACCATATGAAGCCGCACTTCATCAATACGGTCCTGGTCCCTACAAAGTGCACGCATAATCACATCCAGATTACTGACCCTAGGACCCACCAGGCATTTAAGCCATCTGTGCCAGGCTTCTACCAAATTCTGGATATGTGACAGGAAGAGATCGTTAAGTTCTGACACATTCCAGAATTTGATAGGAAACAACGGTGGAAACCTCATAGTGCCGGAGGTATCTGTGCTGAACTTCCTTAGCCTACCATGAATGTAGTATTCAGAGAAATACTCTACCAAGTCGCACCCCTCATCTGGTACTCTGTCCTTTAGCATACTGAATGTCTCCAATACTTTATCTTCAGTGAGGAAAGCTAATGCCACTGGTGATTTCATGTACAGCTGGAACTGCATGTTAGAATTGTATAAAGCACTTAATTCCACGTGTTGAATCTTGCGCCATACATTTTGTCAAAGTGAAATAAGCAGCCTTTGGACTGCACATCATCAAAATTTAATCACACACTCTTTAGAGCAGCAATTTCAAAGTCACACAAAATGTATTTCACAGATCTAACAAATCCATTCTCAGACATTAAAGCGAATAATGCAGTCCATAAATAATTGTAACACTTTAGGGACTTACTACTCATGAGAGCATAAAATAACGGCAAGAATTTACTATAAGAGCCTACTTTCAACAAGCCGTGAATGCTGTACAGTTGTCTGCATGTTAGACCTCTATGGAAATATGTCCCATCCATCATCCATATGGAAGCCTTGCTCAAATCATACAAGTTGTTTAGGGTAGTAAATGCATCACAACTGTTGCACCACTGCTATCAGCAATGCGTTTAGAAATAAAGTTGCCGTCTTTCAAATTATAATTACTAACATCAATATTTAGTAAGTTTAACTCTGAGCTGCCAGCTATTAGGTAGTGTTTGGGCCATACCCTAGCAATCTGTTGCAAAAGAGCTTTCCTATATGGTATGTTATGTACCACATCTAAAGATGTGGAAGCTAAACTATCCTCAACAACAACACAGGGCATATCTCTACTGTACTGCGCCCTAACCTTCACCTCACCACACACCCTATAATGTTCTATTTCACTAGGGTCAGCACTATGCTGATGTACTGTGGACTTTAATAGTTCGTCTCCAGTACTTACTGTTTTCGTCACAACTCTATCCTTACACCGAGCAGTGAATTTCTCCTTACAGCACCAGTACCATCTGTCATTTCTGCTGCATTTCAGGTAGTGCAGATATCCTTCCAGCTGTAGCATTTGTTTCCCCTTCTGAGACACTGTCTGTGTAGATTTTGTCAATATTCCCTAGTCCAGCTATCTCCTCATCGCACATTGTGCCTGTTGTATATTATATGTTAACTGTCCTCCTTCTGCAAAGTAGATGTTACTTGTTCTACTTTTCCAATTTCCTTCTCATCAGTTTGTGCTCCTCAGCTGGCCGATGTCTGTTGAAATTGTTGAACATCTACATGCCAATTACGTTGTCAGGGAAGTGCTGTTGCCTCACAGCAAGAGGTTCTCCTGTTTGATTCTTGGCTGGAATGCCTTGTGTGGAGTCTGCATGTCCTCCCTGTGGTTGAGTGGCCTCTGAAAGACATACATGAATGGGTGTGTCTTCGCTGAAGGTTGGGTGTCAGGCTGGCAACTTGGCACCATAAAAAAAGAAAAAATCTACTGCCAATCATTAGTGGACCGGAGTTCCACTGTGGCGACCCCTAACCGGGAAAAGCTGATATATAGACAGAGAGAGAGAGACAAACACACACACACACACACACACACACACACACACACACACACACACACACACACACACACACACACACACACACACACACACATATAGAGCTAACAGTAGGTTTTTGCTTTGCTGCCCTTGAGAGTGTATTTCCTGACCCCAGTTTAATTTAGTATCTTTGTGGAGGTATGCACCACCAGTCTCACATAGACCTATGAAACCAGCACCAGCAAAAAACAGACATAAATACATGAAAACATACTCGGAGGCTCTAAATAAAAATCTGCAAAAGCAACACAGACCTCCAAAGCAGACATCCAAGCAACCTCCACCCCCCAACACAAACCATAAAATACATACTTCACAAAACCAGTGTGCCATGCAATCACAGCCCTTAAGGCAAAATAACATACCCAACACACTAGTAATAGGTGACTCTATAGTCAGGCACACTGAGGTCCCATTCACTAGGTTGAACAAGGAGAAGGTTACTGTTAGCTGCCTGTCGGGTGCCAGGATCCGCCACATACCACAAGCACTCAGGTCACTCCAGAAGTAGTACAAATATGACTCTGTCATTGTCCATCTTGGTGTGAATGACCTGAGCCGTACCTCTCTGGACTACATGAAAAGAGACATGGAAGAACTCTTTGATCACATAGCCAAGGCCGGTATGACCCTGACCCTGAGTAGCATACTGCCCTCATCAAGAATGATACCACGGTATAAAGACAAAATTATGAATTTCAACAATTGCCTAAGCTTCTGGTGTCATTCCAAGGGGATCCACTGTCTGTCAGCCTGGAATGACATGCTCAACAAGCCACACTGCTTCGCTAGAGATGGCTTACACCTGTCACCCTTAGGCTTTTGAATACTGGCCAGGGCTCTTGCCTCACCCATAGTGCCTTTTTTAGGCAAGGCTCAAAAGACAAACCCACCACCGTAAATAGCACAAGTAACAAAAAACTGAGGGTAATGCTACTCAATGCCAGAAGCCCAAACCTCAAAATGCATGCACTTGAGGCACTCCTCAGTATGGAGAAAATCAATATATGTGCACAGAAACCTGGTTTAAGGCTCCAGAGAGCACCCCAACACTACAAGACTACAACTCATACCATACATTTCTTCCACAAAACCCAGACCAAAATACAAAAGATGGGGGCGTAACCATATTCATCAAGGACACCCACACCTCCAGGTTAATGGCACAGCACAATACTTCAGAGATCATCCACATGCAACTAACAATGGGCAGAACTGCAATTCAAATTGTAGCTTGCTACAGATCACCCAACATGTCCCAGGACCCCCATTCCACATTTCTGGAAAAACTGGGAGACATAAAGGTCCTACCAAACACCCTGATATTGGGTGATTTCAATTACCCAAACATTAACTGGGAGAACTACTCAAGTACTAACTCCCTTGCCCAACATTTCCTAGAATTTATAAACTCAAATGCCCTAGATCAACTAGTCAACACCCCCACCAGAGGTGACAACATATTGGACCTGGTGATCACCAACATGGGCGACCGGTGTTCCACTCCGGTGGTCAACCACTCGCTGGTTAGATATGACCATAAAATAATCACTCTGGATATCCACATCCCACCCCCGGTCAAAGAAACCACCATGAAAAACTTTTCAAAAGTAACCTTCACGTTACTTAAGACCAAGGTGGAAAGTTTCAAATCTCCCATGCTAAAGGATAACACTGCCCAAGCTGCAAAATCCTTTACTAATGCACTCTATGGGCACCTACAAGAATGCATGGATCGTGCTATCCCAAGCAAAACCAAGACTCACTCCTCACAGAAAAGGAAACCAGTCGGGTGGACCCCTGCCATAAACAAGCTATTCAAAAGAAGGAGGAAACTAGTACAGAAAAGAGTAAAATCCCAAGAAGGGAAGACATCTCTGATCAGTATCAGCAAGAAACTACGATCCCTCGTAAAATCATCCAAGGCTAGCTTCGAAAGAAAAATTGCCAAGGACTCCAAAGATAACCACAAGGCATTCTTTAGCTATGTCAAGAATATAAGTGGCAATTCCCAGATCTGCTCGGAGGTAGTGCAGAATGGCACAAAATACACTGAACCGACCGATATTGCCAACATTATGGCAGACAGGTTCAGTGCAAACTTCACCCCCCTCTCACCCCCAAAAGGGCCCATAACCATACCAGAAGAATGTAGTGCCCTGAAATCACAGACACTCAGGACATAGCATCAATGGGACTGGACAGTGTCCTAGGCCGCATCCTACATGAGCTCAAAGAAAAACTAACCCCTCACCTAAACACACTGTTCAAACTCAGCCTCTCCACAGGCTATGTGCCCATAGAGATGTGCACAGCAACGGTTATTCTGCTCCACAAAGATGGAGCCACAACAGACCCTGGGAACTATTGCCTTACCTTATAAGCCTGACTAGCTTGGTCTGCAAGGCTATGGAGTGCATCATCATGGATCTCATTAACAGAGACATTAAGAACCTCCAAACACTGGACCCTACCCAGTTTGGCTTTGTTAAGGGCAGATCATGCCTCCTAAACCTGGTGGACTTCTTTGAGATGAGGGAAAGGTGGTCCACACAGCCTCCCTAGACCTTGCAAAGGCCATCAACACCATTCCTCATTCTGGTATTATAAACAACCTCCCCAGCCTGAGCATAAACCCCTACATCACAAGACGGGTTGCCAACTGGCTCATGGACAGAACCCACATGGTAAGGGTTGCAGAAGCTAGGTCTGACTCTAAACTGGTTACAAGTGGCATTCCCCAGGGCTCAGTCCTAGGACCCCTCCTGTTCAGCATATACTTCTCAGAGGTACAGGCAAGCACAGGTAGACTGTGGCTGAACAAGTTCGCAGACAACCGCAAACTAGGGGCTATAATCGACTCTTTGGCTAACACAAACATCCTCCAAAAGGGTCTCACTGAGACAGGTACCTGGTGTCAAAACCATGGCCTCAAGCTAAATGTCAAAAAGTGTCAAAAAGTGCATAGTCATCCCCTTTGGCAAAAACAAAGTACCTACAAATTACCACATAGGTGGCAGCCTCCTAAATACGGAAGACGGAATAAGGTATCTGGGGACCCAAGTAGATAGTAATCTCTCCTTTGATAATCACATTGCCAAAGTGGTTAGAAAATCCTTCTATGTTGCCCACTTAATCACAAAAGGGTTTGCATCCAGATCAAAAGAGGTCATTGTGCCTCTCTATGCATCACTCATCAGACCCATCATAGAGTACAATGCCCCATTTGGGATGTATCTTACAAGACACCTGCAACAGGTGGAAAGACCACAGAAGTACCTCACCAAGAGGATCACTAGCCTCAAACAGATTCCCTATGCAGCTCGACTGAAGAAACTTGGTTGCATACAGCCTACTTAGAGGTGATCTCTAACTGACATATAAGACCATGTCCAACCCAGAATTGATGGGCATGCCCCACCTAAAGAAAGCCTCACCACAACAATAAATAGGACAAACTGGAGGGATAGATTCCTGTCCCAGAGACTTCCCATGCTCTAGAACAAGATTCCCATCTACATTAGGCAGAGCTCCTCACTAACAGTCTTCAAGAGAAACCTTGACGAGTGGATGGGAAACAGGAAGTTTACTCCAGGGATCACTTCAGTGGTTCTGCTGGACAGAAGCACAGGGAAATAATCTGAGGGGGCAATGAAAGCCAACACATTCCGGCTAGGTTTATAAATGCCTTTAGGCAGATAGCCTAGTACCTACCTATGAACCTATGCATTAGTTGCTTCATGTTGTGAGTCTGTGGTGAAGCTTCAAAGTGAAGACTTTGAGAATATTTCTAAGGCTTGTGTGGCTCAGTTTTCTGAGGAAATTCCCTGACAGTAAAGAGTAGGTATTTGCTCATCTGTGCAGTGCAGATTTTTGTGTGGAATATTTATCTTGCACCTACGAGAATTATGAAGAAATTCTCTATTAGTCAAGGATGGTTATGTACACATTTAAAATATTAATCCTATTAACTTGATAAATCAAGAAAATTAAGAGAATACAAATTAACAGGTATGTACTGACCTCTAGCTTTGTTGTTATTTACTCTTAAAGATTCTCAGTGTAAGGAAGTATGTGTAACAAGTCAAAATCAGAGCTGTCCCTCTTGATCAGAGACAGTGGAGATCTGTTTCATGACATTATGTAAAAAAACAAAAAAGGAAGCAGATCTAAGAGACTCACTGTTAGCAACTCTGGTTACAATAAAAGCCCGAGAACTGGCAACTTTATTAAGTGTTTACAATAAAATCCACTTTTCGTCAAGTCGCTCTTTACTCAACGTAAATCAGGTACAACGCACAAGTTGTGAAACTCACTATGAACTGTTGTTAACAATCAAATTTAAATTAAAACTCCCCTCCCATATATCCTTAAACTAATAAAAGCATTGGTATACTTCAACCAGTTGTGACGTAAATAATACAATATGCAAATATAAGGATGTATTTAACAGTAAACTACACAAATGTTGTTACATTAAAGGGCGTCTTACTACTTACAGTACTAAGTACTAATTAACAATTGAACATATTTAGTATGTGTTTGGTACTAATAGGTATCTCAATTAATACGTCCCCCTGTGTCTCGATATATTCTGTTATATTGTCTCTATACATACTAAAAGTATCAAACGTACCAACACATAATACCTAGACCGCTGTTATAGCGACTCTCCAACAAATGGCTACAAAGAGCGGGGTCTGCATAACAGCCAGTATACAAAAAACTAAGTAAAGGGACCCGGTGTCAACTATCGCCATTCAAACTAAAAACAAATGTAATCCTTTGTATAATACTTAGCTTTACATATAGCTAAAAAACTCATAGCAAACATTTGTAATAACGAGTTAAAATGACGAATGTTACCAAGTGTAACTGGACTCACCTCTAGCCTTCAAATGTTGAATCTATGCTATACCTTGTACCTCATTAACAAAGTAAAAATAGGCTTCAAAGTAAAAAACTAAAATATGTAAATAGTAGGTGAAAATACAACACGCCAACTTAAATTCAAGTCAAAGTGTATATACCCACACTTCATACATGAACATCTAACATGAGAAATAACACTAAAGCTATATACAAAATTATTCATATCTACTCATTCCTCAGCATCTTAATCAATCAATACTCTGGTGTATCTACTGTCTATGTAGTCAGGTATAACCTGAAGGAGTCATTAGTTAACTATGAAAATGCTATGAAAAATACCATAAACGTACTATAGAAATACAACAGAAACAAAATAAACACCATAACAATAAAAATAAAAATAATAATAATAATGAAAATAATAAAGATAATAGTGAACAATGCTACTATAATGCAGGTAACCCATTTAATACAACACCTATAATATGTAAACCACTTATAACTAAGGACAATGACGACGTCAAACTATGTTAAAAATGGTGTGTATTGAGAAACAAATAGTAAAAAATGTTAGGCTATACTGTGATCAGCTCACTGAATTTTAAAACTTGCTTAACTCTACTCATTGGTTCTCTATTGGTGTAATAAACCAAAGCAAACATTCAAATACAGTTTGCCTCCAAATAGGCTACCTGCCTCCACAGTGTACTGTTATCTAAGTAAATTCTTAAGACGTAAAATACACATAATGGAAGTAACATCGTTAATACCTGGGTGTTGGCATGCATTCAATCTTAATTACCATATTAACTCACATTTCTCTAATCTTAGTGAGTCAGGTCCACCTCTATCATCAGTGTGTAGTTGTTGAATCACTCTGAATTTAAAACTATGGCCCTCAAACTCCTTCACATGCCTAGCTAGAGCGTTTTCTACCTTTACTCTGTTGATACAGTATAAATGTTCATATATTCTTTCGCAAAGCTTTCGATCAGTTTTACCTATGCAGAAAGTTTTGCATTAGTTACATTGAGCTAAATATATGACTTGTTTACTTTGGCAATTGAACCTACCTTTAGTTTTGAAAATTTTCTCTCTAATCGTAAAGTTAACACCTTCATCAACGAATTTACAGTATCTGCACATATTACATTTGCACATACCTGGCCTGGGATGTGTTTTCATATTGACTGACTAGGAAAGTTTTAAGGTTACTGCCCCTTCTGTAGACCACTTTTGGTTTTTCCGGTATCAAATTTCTCAGTCTTGTATCGCCTGTTAAAATAGGCCAATTCTTATTTATGATGTTCACCACATAATTAGCATCCAATGAATATGTGCAGATGAATTATAAGGAGTTTAAGGTAGGTATGGAATTTCTCACCATTGACTGTTGTTGTGTGATGCTGTTTTTCAAAATAGGTGTGTAAATGCCTGCATTCCTTTTATGACGGACTTCGCGCAAAACTTCCAATATTAGAGAGGCTGGATATCCTCTCTGAGTAAAAAGTGTATATAGTGTGTCACATTCCTCCTCGAAGTCTGTGTCTCTAGAGACCATTCTAACAGCTCTTACAAGCTGGCCTTTCACCACTGACTTCTTCTGGAAGAAGGGGTGACAACTTGTATATTGTAAGAAAGTATTTGAGTATGTTGGTGTACGGTAAATTTTTGTTACAAATGTTGTGGCCTGATAGTCCTTACTGAACTCAACATCTAAGTACGCCATTTTATCCTTATCAAATGTGTAAGTAAACTGTAAGAAGTTCGTACTTGTGTTGAAAAAGTCAATCATAGTTTCCAATACCTCTATTTTACCATTGAATAAAATAAAGATATCGTCCAAAAAGCGTGTATAAAGACCAATATGTTCGCTAAATATGGGGTGTGTTAGAACATATAATCTTTCCCAATTTGCCATCACCAAATTGCTGAAGCTGGCCCCACAAGGGGAGCCCATAGCCATGCCAATCTCTTGGTGGTAGTATTTCTTGTCAAACATGACATAATTGTATGACAATACAATGTCCAAAAGTTCTTCTATTAAATTTATTTCTGGCAATGGAGCCCCATGTTTCCTCAACATGTTGGAAACCCACTCTATACCAATACTATGTGGGTAGATGGGTAAAGGTCCTTAACATCGATGGTAAGGAATATAAGTTCTTCGTTAAATACACACCTATTTATTGCTTCCAAGAAGGACCATGAATCTTTCGAAATCTGTGGTTCTAAACTGACATATTTCTTTAAAATGCTGTCCACAACCTTTGCACATGGATAAGTTATACTCTGTCTTGCATCCACTAAAGGACGCATCGGTGGACTAACTACACTTTTATGCACTTTCGGGATACCAAATAAAATTGGAATCCGAAGTGCTGGTTGAATCAAATAGTTATAAATTGATTTATCAATTTTTGCCTCTATATATAAATCCTCTATATAGGTTCTAATTCTTCTATAAGCCATGTTCAAGTAATTCTTAGAGACTTCTGTGTATGTCTGCGTCTCTGGGTCACCAGGTCATTTGAGATAAAGCCATGTTCATGTTACTCTGCCTAGTTTGGTGGATGATTACCTTACAGGCTGGCTCATAATAGATCAGCAGATGGTTTGGCCTTTTGGATGACTTACTGTAGAAGCTCTTGGCCAGCCAGGATCTGCCTCTTGGTATATGCATTCATCCCATTCATTTTCCATAGGGAGAGCATTAGACTTATCTAGGAAAGGTCATTTAACTGAGGCAATTAAGAGAGCAGACAGATAGTCCTCTAAGTCATTTATGAATTACATTAGATATATATTTTCTTAATTCAGGGAGGGTATTGGATTATTTTCTTGTTAGTCATTTGTTTTGCAGGTTCTTCATGCCTTTTAATATTCAGCCATTTATTCCTATTAAAGGAGGGACAAAGAACTTAAGTCTGGCAATGTGGTGACTGCTTAAGACTTGACTCTGGCAATTTGAATGTTTTATGAAAAGAAGTTGATAGAATGTAATGGGACCACTTGTTGTTAACCTTACAGCGGCAACTAGTTGAAGAGGTAGGTCAACCTCATGCCTTAGTAATTCCCCTTGAGGCCAAGGATGTTGATAATGTTGTAAAGCATTGCCATGTATCTAGAATATTTAGAAACATGTTGTAATCTGACATTTATACTGTAATACATTGGTGATTCAACTATTGTACCCAGATTCACTAACACTCTCACTCTGTTATTTTTATATGCTGACATACACACTCTTGTAACTTTAGTACCTATTCTATATTTCTCCATAACATCTAACAAAGCATCATGTCCTTCTGCATCAAATGCCTTACTAGTATAATCTACCCTAAGTTTCATCTCCTTCTTTTTACTTGTATAATCTACAATTTCTGTGATGACCAGTAATAATTCTTGACATCCCTTCTCTTTTATACCATCTATACTTTCTTCCATAATATCACTCATCCTTCCTTCCATTCTCCTCTGTATTATTCTCATAAAATTGTATAATTTGTGTTATTTAGTGTGATGGGTCTCCAGTTTTTTACTTCATTCTTCTCATCTTCCTTCTATAGAAATTTTAATATCACTTCATAGCCCTTCATAAACAAACTGTTTATTCATCCATTCATTCAGTACATTTACAAAAAAACTTTCTTGGCTAGTCTGTTAATCTCTTGTACATCCCATACCCAATACCATCTGGGTCTGATACTGAATCAACATTTAGTTTCCTAAGTACTTCATCCACTTCACTAATAGTAATTGATTTTCAAATTCTTCCTTAACTTAATCTGTTTTGTTTTTTTTTTTTTTACTTTTCAGTCTCTCATATTTCATTCTTCTTATTCTTATAAATATATATTTCTATATGCTGCACTACAATGCTCATATTTTGCACTTGTGCTTTTACCCCTCCATTTACATTTTTCATTTCTATCATTAAATTAATACCCTCCTTTATTATTTTACCCAAATATTTTCCCTTGTAAATATTATCTCTGCCTAAAGAGTAATGCCTTATTTTTCTTGATTTCTTTTATGTATTTCTTTTTCTGTATCATAATACTCTCTTTTATTATTCTCTAAATTCTCTAATACATTTATATACATTTTCCTATTCTTTACTTTTTCTTCCTTTCTTAAATAATCCTGCCAGTCAGAAAAAACAAACACTTTTCATACTTTTTTTTAAATTCAATGTAGTATTCAGACCAGTTATAGGGCTCCTTCATTTTTATATGACCCTTCCATAAATGAATGCTTCACACTCTCCAGTTTCATCTCATAACTTCTCATTTATTCCTTTACTCCTTTAAATGAATGCTTCACACTCTCCAGTTTCATCTCATAACTTCTCATTTATTCCTTTACTCCTTTAAATGAATGCTTCACACTCTCCAGTTTCATCTCATAACTTCTCATTTATTCCTTTACTCCTTTAAATGAATGCTTCACACTCTCCAGTTTCATCTCATAACTCCTCATTTATTCCTTTACTCCTTTAAATGAATGATTCAAACTCTCCAGTTTCGTCTCATAACGTTTCATTTATTCCTTTACTCCTTTAAATGAATGATTCACACTCTCCATTTTCATCTCATAACTTCTCATTTATTCCTTTACTCCTTTAAATGAATGCTTCACACTCTCCAGTTTCATCTCATAACTTCTCATTTATTCCTTTACTCCTTTAAATGAATGCTTCACACTCTCCAGTTTCATCTCATAACTTCTCAGTTATTCCTTTACTCCTTTAAATGAATGCTTCACACTCTCCAGTTTCATCTCATAACTTCTCATTTATTCCTTTACTCCTTTAAATGAATGCTTCACACTCCCCAGTTTCATCACATACGTTCTCATTTATTCCTTTACTCCTTTAAATGAATGCTTCACACTCTCCAGTTTCGTCTCATAACTTCTCATTTATTCCTTTACTCCTTTAAATGAATGCTTCACACTCTCCAGTTTCATCTCATAACTTCTCATTTATTCCTTTACTCCTTTAAATGAATGCTTCACACTCTCATTTCGTCTCATAACTTCTCATTTATTCCCTTACTCCTTTAAATGAATGCTTCACACTCTCCAGTTTCATCTCATAACTTCTCATTTATTCCTTTACTCCTTTAAATGAATGCTTCACACTCCCCAGTTTCGTCTCATAACTTCTCATTTATTCCTTTACTCCTTTAAATGAATGCTTCACACTCTCCAGTTTCATCTCATAACGTCTCATTTATTCCTTTACTCCTTTAAATGAATGCTTCACACTCTCAAGTTTCATCACATACGTTCTCATTTATTCCTTTACTCCTTTAAATGAATGCTTCACACTCTCCAGTTCTGTCTCATAAGTTCTCATTTATTCCTTTACTCCTTTAAATGAATGCTTCACACTCTCCAGTTTCATCTCATAACTTCTCATTTATTCCTTTACTCCTTTAAATGAATGCTTCACACTCTCCAGTTTCATCACATACGTTCTCATTTATTCCTTTACTCCTTTAAATGAATGCTTCACACTCTCCAGTTTCGTCTCATAACTTCTCATTTATTCCTTTACTCCTTTAAATGAATGCTTCACACTCTCCAGTTTCATCTCATAACTTCTCATTTATTCCTTTACTCCTTTAAATGAATGCTTCACACTCTCGTTTCGTCTCATAACTTCTCATTTATTCCTTTACTCCTTTAAATGAATGCTTCACACTCTCCAGTTTCATCTCATAACGTCTCATTTATTCCTTTACTCCTTTAAATGAATGCTTCACACTCTCCAGTTTCGTCTCATAACTTCTCATTTATTCCTTTACTTCTTTAAATGAATGCTTCACACTCTCCAGTTTCATCTCATAACTTCTCATTTATTCCTTTACTCCTTTAAATGAATGCTTCACACTCTCCAGTTTCATCTCATAACTTCTCATTTATTCCTTTACTCCTTTAAATGAATGCTTCACACTCTCCAGTTTCGTCTCATAACGTCTCATTTATTCCTTTACTCCTTTTATTCTCTTTCCTCTTTTAACCCATTAGCCCCCACGTGGTGTAGAATGTCACACCTCTAACAGCCTAAAATCAACTTAAAAACTGGAGATAAACACGTAAATATTTTGTGAATAATAAAAGCTATCAAAATTATACAAATAACAATGTTACCAGTAGGAAGTATTCCTTACAGTGATAACAGGCAGTGCATTCATAGTCTTTCTGTAAATACTATAATATATTATAATCCAAACGAACCCGGAATTATATTTTTTTGCTAAAATTTCACAAATAAATTGTCATATCTTGGAATCTGTACAACCTAGATATATACTGTTAGAAAATGTTTGTTAACCAAACATGAGCATTCACATGACAGCTAGGACTTCCTCTGAGTGCATGTTCATTGAGTTATTTGCAGAAATATAACAATAATGCAACATTTTATAAACAGCAATATAAATAACACTGAATATCTCTCAAGATGTGCAACTTACAGTGCAAATATCAATAATAGTTTTCAAATTAAGTTTTCTTCAACAGAATTTAAGGTTTTGTCTGATGCCATAAAACTCTTTTGTTTTTGAAGTATTAAGTGCATAAGGAGATATTGTTTATTATCATAATTTCTAACAAACAACTAATGATATCTCCAGTACAGTGTGATATAAATGGATAGTGACAATTAATCGTCCTGTCTCCCAGTATGGCATTTCATACCATGCCCCTCTATATGCACAAAGGTACTTCAATTTTGAAAATATGAACATAAATTTGAAAATATGAATTATAAATGTCATTGATTAATTTCTCTACTGTAGTGCATTGTCCATTAACAATCTTAGTGTGATTTTGTTAATATGTCCATGCCCTTTTTAATACTGTGTAATATCAGTTGATAAACTGCTTAGTTAAAGAATCCGGGCCCAATAAAATGTTTGGATGCCTTAAGGCACTATGTGTGTTGACTGGAAGTATACAAAAGAGGTGTTTTAGACTTGAACTAGTTAATATACTCACTTTCTTTTGTCACTGCCATCCATATTGTTAAAAGGTTTGAAACAACTGTCAGAACTGTATCACCATCTAGTACCTCCAAGCCTTCTAATAATTCAAAGTAATCAATTTGAAATGCAAGTGCCCCCTATAAGTCGATTGACTTCTATTCCACACATCTAATTTACCAAATTGTATTATATCCTCTATTATTTTAACATCCCCCCCTTGCATCACAGTTAAAGTCCCTTGCAATTATAATTTTCCTGTTAGCTACTACAGTCTAATATTTAATGAAATAGAGTCTCTTTCCTTGTTAGCTATATATTCATAAAATGCTATAATTCTATAAACACGTTCTCTGCACCTCACAACCACAACAGCTAACCTTTCCATCTTTATCAATATTACATCTAGTCTTTTCACTGTTTTGTTACACAACACAGCCACTCTATAAAAAGATTCACTTCCTAAATTCCATATTATATTTCCACCCCACAATTTTTCTGTTTGCAGTCTTTCTTCACTTATCAGTACTCTTACATCCTTAAACAGAATAACATCCGCATCACATTTAGCAGACTGTCGCAGTATTCCTATCTTTCTTACAGTGTTAATAATACTGTTTATATTTACTGAAAGTACTGTACTTTGAAGTTTAGGGGAAATGTTTGCAAATTTTTGTTTTCTTATTTTTACTCTTTTCTTAGTTCAATATTTTTCCTGTGTTTATGTACAAATAATTCTTGATCCTGAGAATCGCACTTTGTACTAGCCATCTGGAACTTCAACAAAATTATTACTATCCCTTCCTTCTCCTGACCTGTCTTCCTTCATCCACACTCTCTCGCTCCTAATTTTTCTTGTTTATATCTTTCTTCTACAGCTTCTTATTCACTTAACTAACCCTCTCCTCTTTATCTGTCTTTTTTCTTTTTTATTATCTACTCTTTGCACTTGACAATTCATCCAAAAGTGTCCCTTTTATATATATATATATATATATAACCTGCATTCAGTCACAGTACATCCTTTCGACCCACACCGGTTACATTGCACCTTATCACAATCATTAATTAAATGACAAAAGTCCTGCAACAGAAATAGGATCAGCACATCGTCATGTCTCTCTATGACCATCTACGAAAATAACACTTAGAAAGTGTTTCATCGAGTTTCACATTTTTAAACAATTTCCAGCTTCCACCCTCCATTCCATAAGTTTTTCTCTTCTCTAACTTTCACAATATTATCAACAGCGTCACATAGACCCTGCATGCTTTTTTTAAGATTGTCTTCTTCTAGATTATCAGTTCTAAACTGCAAAGTAGCACTTTTTGTAACCATTAAGTTACTACCAGAAAACAAATAATTGTTCCACGGATAAATGTCGTTCTTTTTGGTACACAGTTCCAGAAATGTTATCATCGGTCTATCATTTTCAAATTTTAAGTCACAAAATGTCTCTGTCCCTATATGTATAAAATAACTAATTTCTGGAGCTTTAAACCCCATAACAGTTACCAAATTGTCCCATACATAATATCTGTCTATTACAGCATCATTTTTGATCTTATTCTCACAGTCGGTCTTCTCTTCTTTTTAAAAACAGTTTTACTTACAGTTTCTCACTGTTGTCCTTTCTTGCCTGCTATCACTGTTGCATATTATCTGCTGCCCAAAAACTGCACCCCTTCTCAGTTTGTTGCTGTTTTCCTCTTTTACTTTCTGTGAATGCTAAATATGTTTTACTGCTGCATTCTTTGCTGCCACTTCAACTGTTCCTTTTCCACATCCTTCATCCTTCTAAAAACGTTATGAGCCATCTCACGCCATGAAACAGCAGAATTGTCACCTGATCATCCTGAGAAAAGATGTTTAAGAGAACATCATCTGCAAGCCCTCCTGACACCAGATCTGGTATCTGTAACACTTCCAAGAAGACAACTAAACACTGCTCATTTGTAATATCTGCCACACTGGAATCCTTGTTTACATTCTGAAGCTGCATATTAAGGAAATGTCTTCCAAATTCTCAGTTTGCACCTTCAAACTCTCCATAGCTTTTTCCTCCTCCTCCATGCTGCTGTATCCCGTCGGCCTCTTCATTGTTGCTGTAGAAGCTGTCCGGCGCTATCTAGCAACTAGAAAGAGTAGAGGAAATTGCCCAGTGTCCTGGCCAAATCCACTACTTTGCTAGTACAAATACTACCTACTAGCTTAGTGGAACTAACCTGACCAGCTAAGGATAAATAAAACACTAAATAATAAACTGGTGACTGGTATCGCTGTGTCTTAGTGTTTTAATATGAATTAGATCTGGGTACAACATGATGATTCTAAAGCTGTAACAGTGACTTTATCTCATTCAGTTTGTATTTACATCATTCTGTTTTGACATCATTTCATTTGATAATTACAACATTTACATTTTCATTACTATCATGTTGGACTAAATTCAAGGTTTTTTTTTTTTTTTTTTGGTGTGTTATTCCCATCACTAGTTGAACTACATTTAACAATGTGCAACTTCCTCACAAATTTAAAATATACTATTATAGTAGCTGACAGCTGTTGTGAGTTCACTGGCATCAACGCATTCTGAGTTACAGGCTTCGGTTGCTTATTTCTAAATGAGACAACCTCTTTAAAACCATTTGTAGGGTAAATTTGAAAAGCCCATTAATGTAAATTACCTGGGATTGCACTTTTGAATTTTTGAACTGCGATCGTATTTCTTTTTTATTGTTCACTTAAGGTTCCAGCTGCATACTTATAATATGCCTTAAATCAGACATTTGTGTCCATACTGTTTTACTTGAACAAAATCTCCGGTTATGAAATTTCTTAGCTAGTGTTTTAGAAGCTATTCCAACACTAGGTAGCAAAACACAATTTAGTTTTCGATAGCCCTTAAAGTCATTTTCTTCCATGTGTATATGTGATTTAAGTGCTTCACCTGTAAGTTGAGAGGATAACGTTTTGGCAAAGTCACTCTTTGCCTAGTTCTCCTGTATAGCATAGCTTTTAAAAGCAGGAAGTCACGCTTTAATACTGTCCTCCTTGTCCAGATTTTGTATTGCTGGTATGCTCTTTGGGATGGACAGGACAGTGGTTTGCATGTTTATCATTCCTTGTACAGCCACATGCCTCTCTCAAAGAATCTCTCTATAGATCTCTCTCAATTGTTTGGGAAACAGTTCACAGACACACACACAAACACACGCACGCACACACATAAAATGCAGCTCTACATTATATTGGAGACAATGCAAGAATGTAAACATAGACTGTTTGGGCATATTTTATCTCAAAAATGCCTATATTCTTTACTAGTGCAGCATATAGTAAACACAATGGAGAACATTTTATTAATGTAAGTGCAGTTTATTTGTAGTACAGCAAAATTAAAAATCAAGTTTTATTTCAAGGTACAATAACACTTTTTGGCTACATTCCAGATTTTGGTCATTAATCCAGGCTCTAAGGGTGCTCAAGGAAAAACACAATTTCTTTACACTTCTTGAGTAATACAGCTCTAATTAAACTTCTTCCCATGTCCAGAGATGGAGTCTTGTGTCTCTCCAGTAAATTCTTACTCAGGGCTCCTGGTACTTGCACAGATGAGCTGCTGATACTCCACACACAAAATGCAGCATTAGGCTCCCACAGATTATTCTGAATAACACCACTCCAAGACTCAATTGGTTCTGAAAAAAAAAAAAATCATTCTCCAAAAAGAGACAAATGCTTCTGGAATTCTAGGCTACAAGCTTTGCTTCTAAGCAGCTCATTGCCAGGTTAGTCACATCACATTCTACACATCGTCTTCCTACCATAATACTTTGTCTATATGCAACACCATGAATATCTACCATATTATGTAGTATATAAACAGTGCTTCAAAATAGCACTTATAATGTTTAAGCATCCACGGTAGCACAGTGTCCACCCACAGTATAGATTAGCTCAGGTAGCTATGTCTATGAGTTGCTAACAAGCCTCAGCCTGAAGACTTAGGTTTGATTCCCTTAGTTTCCAAGTTGAAACTGTATGAATCTGAGCAAGCCATTTAATCTGACAGTGCTCCTACCAGACCCCCTGAAAACCAATGTATGTTATTAGTAGAGTTACCTGATTACTAAATAAAATGCTTGATTAAACTGCACTTTACCTCGTTAAATAACCTCAGTTTACATATGTTAACCACTGATTTTATTTATCTTCTCATAAATGCTTGAGTACAATAGCATTATGACACCTGCTTTAGGCTCTTCCATCATATAATATGATCATGTTTCTGTTATCATATTGTGTTCTATATTATAATGAACACAACTTTGAAGATCTGATGTTGGTTCTTTTGGGCTGATCTATTTCAAAGAATTGAACAACAAGATAGTTGTTCATATATTTCTACTTAAAGAATGCAATGGTTTCAGGAATTAATATCAAAGGTAGTAAATAAAGACATTTCAAACCGAATACTGAAGGAAGTAAGGAAGAAGCTTTGGGTTTAGGTCCATTACATCAAGAGCAAGTTTGTCAAGTAAGTCAGCTTGCCAAATTTGTTCACCTCCAAGGATTTTGCGACCAACAGCCTTTATTAATTTGCAAGAATATGAAATGCTTCACTGCTATTATCCCCTCACCTAAATATCCCAGCTGCAGGATATCATCATTTTGCAAAAAAAAAAAAAATATATATATATATATATATATATATATATATATATATATCCTTAACTATGAATACTGGCAACAAAGCTCCTTTTCTGAAACAGGACGAAGGAGAATTTTTTTCCTTTAGTTTAAACAAATGTATAAGCAAACACAAGCCCCCACACATAAATATAAAACATAGTTAGTTTTCTCTGATTGCTGTATTAATTCTCATGAAACAGGGAAAAAAATATAACAAGCTATCCAATAATTTTGTAAGGTTTTTTTTTCAAAATCTAGTACTCAAATAAATGAAAAAAAAAGCTCATTCTATTTTATAATTTTGTGACATTAAATAAATGCATGTAATCTGTAATCATCCCATGCAGAATATTAAAGCAGAAGTGACCAACATGATTCTGAAAAAGGTTAATAAAGCTTTGGCTATGTTCAAAGGCAGTATGGCAGAAAACTGAAATTTCCTCTTCAACTAGATGAATGAGAAATTGCTATAAAATATACTTTCCAGCTGTAAACAAAAGCTCTGATCTCAATTTTTACCAGCCGTACTTGTGAAATATCTGCCCAACAATAAGGGCCTGCAGGCCTCAAGCTAATCTGGAAAAATATTAGGGGAGTTTATTTCCTGCTGTGCAATATGTTAAACATGAATATTTAAAACTTAACAAACATGAACATTAGAGAATGTTTGAAAACCACAAATCTCAGAAAAAAAACAGACTTTTTGGGAAACTGTCTGACATATTAATTACATTGCAGAATAGACGAGAAACCCTGAATCAAAATTTAGTAAAATTATTTAACAGTACTGGCATGGAAGACAATAAATAGAAAATAAATTAAGGAAAAAAATCTTTACTCATCAGGAATCTCAAAAAATTCAGACACCTTATAGTTTGTACATTGCTAGAAAATATCAGAATACTAAATGAGAGTGCAGCTAATTTGTTGACTCTTAATTTGAAAAATATTTGTTATATATTATCATTAAAAAGGTGGCAGAGGAAAAATAGGTATGCTGGAACAGGATGCAGAAGGTATTTTTACTGGCAACTAAAATTTGGCTTGCATTATTAAAATGATTACAAGTTAGTCTTACAATTCAGGCTTACACTGCCACTTAATTCAGTTCAATTTCTATAAAAAGTGTTACACACCAAAAGGATGCATTACACCTTTGTGCATAAATATTTGCTTTTTTTGAATGTTAACATGTTACTGTTGTAATTCTAAGTGAATTTCAAAATTTCCCAAGAATTCTTTTAAATCAAACCAGCATAAATTTAAGAATTAGGTCTTTCCAATAAAGAAGGCTTTGTTATTGTTTTTGTTTTCTATACCTTGGTTTTAAAATTTCTAGCAAATTTAAATACTTCTGCATCATATTGTGTTGCAGAGATATGAGGATAATAATAAAAGAAATCATATTAAAAATATCGTTGTTTAAGATAAAAATATTGAAAACAATATACTACAGACTTCCCAAACTTGATTATAAATGTTAAAAGGAAAGGACATGAGTGCTGTCTACAACTCTGTTTCTAGGTGCAATTCTTGAATACAGCACCACATGCCATGTGTAAGGAGGAGAAAGGAAACATCTTGAAAATTCGCTATGGGAAAAAACTGAGCAAAATGTTTCTCATGCAAATTAAACACTCTTCACTAAGGAGGTGAAGCAGATCTGGAGAAGACTTGCAGGATAACTCACTGAAGTTTAATTGGACCAGTTGAAATGTTATCACTGTTGACCCAGAAAATAAAGCTTTATGGTCTGTCAGTGACATTTCACTGAAGTCAGAAGAAATTACCTCTACACTGAGCATTGTGATTTGATGCACAGATATCAACTGCGGGTTTTTTTTCTGGAGGGGGGGGTTGGAAGACGAGTTTGAAAAAAAGTATAAAAAAGGAGTAGAATTAAGTCATTACTCTAAAAGGATAAGGCAAAATAATAATATAAAGTGCGGACTAAAGAATGTATCAAATTTCTTTTTTACAATATGTAGACAAGATGTTAAATAAACAAAGCAAACTGAAAACAGAAAGTGGGCAGTCCTATTTTGTACTCCCTTTGTCTGTTACAGCACAAATGTCAGTGTTCTCCATTTTGAGGAGTACTTCGAGTGAGAGCATCTTGAGATTTAAACTTCTAGCGTTGAGGAGCATGACCCTCAGATTGCATTTATTTATAGCTGTTACAGAGGTAATTTGGTCTTTTGAACACCACCTAAAAAGGCACAATAAGGGTGGCAAGAGCCTTAGCTAGTATCCAGAGACCCATGGGTGACAGATGTGGGCCATCTATGGCAAAGCACTGAGGTCTGTCAATCATGTCATTCCAAGCAGACAGATACTGGATCCCCTTAAAATGACACCAGAAACTTAGCCAGTTGTTGAAGTCACTCATTTTCTGTTTGTACTGCGGTATCATTCTAGGGGACAGTAGGATGCTGCTCAATGCTAGGGACATACCTGCCTCAGCCACATAATCCAAGAGATCCACCATGTCTCTTTTCAGGTTCCTATGAGTTCAACGAAAATGTATTATGTCAAATGTGTTTTCGTCGACACATGTAGAGCGAACAGGCAAAACAGTGAAGCGGCTGTTCAGCAAAATTTTTCCCTGGGAAAGAAGTTGCTTGACCGCTTCATTGTTTTGCCATGTTCTGAAGTGTAGTGTGGTCCCTTGTCTGGTATAGCTCCCGAGCGTGATTGTGCAACAGTGACTTACCTTAGGGTTAGGGTGCAGGTTAAGGTAAGTGCATATGTATGAAAGTGTTTACTGTTGTATATTTTATGTTAAATGTATGGTTGAGTTCCATGTGTATGTGTTTTCAGTTGTTTACATTTGTTTTGTGGGGGGGCCAGAGTTAGGGTTAAGGTAAGTGTGTATGTGTTTGGAGCTGTTTATGTGAATGTGCGAGAGTTACTGACCTTAGGGTTAGGGTGCGGGTTAAGGTAAGTGCATATGGTTTAAAATGCTTGGTTTTTTCTGTTAAATGTATGTTTGGGTTATGTGCATATGTGTATTTAGTTGTTTACTGGTTTTTGGGGGGGTATAATTAGGATTGGGTATGTATGTGTTTGGAAGTGTGTGATGTGTTTTTTTTTTGTGGGGGTTGGAACAGCGATGTCTTTCCCTAGGAAAGAAATCACTGTTCTTCGGATTCGACATTTTCAGCTTTCGCTGAAAATGTGTCAATGTGACATCGTTCTCTGTTTTAAGCGTTCGATGTTGCAATATAGACCCCTCTTTTCATGTAGTCCAGGGAGGTGCATCTCAGGTCATTCACACCACATGGACAATGACAGAGTCATACTTCTACTTGTTGTGGAGTGACCTGAGTGCGTGTGTTATGTGTCAGATTCTGGCACCTGATAGACAGTTGACTGTTACCTTCTCCTTATTCAACCTAGTGAGTGGGATATCAGTGTGCCTCACTATTGAGCCACCTATGATTATTGTATTGGGCAAGCTGTTTTTCCTTAGGGGCAAATAATTTCTACAGGGGGCCACTTTGGGGAATACCCCTTGTATCCCCTATGCCCTCAAAATTAAATATATCTACTGCAAAGTCACACAAACGGGGTGAAAAGTGAATTCTCCATTATCACCAAAGTTCTTTTGGCAAGACACTTTCGGTTGAAGTTCAGACAACACACTGACCTGATCTCCTTAACAGAGTGCAATACAAATAAAACTAAGTAGGAAAGGAATAAATACAGAAAGTACTCCATTTAGTAAAGAAAAATTAGAACATCTTGGAGAAAATGGTAACAAGGGACAAAAATTCCATGAACTAAAGCTATTAAATTAGGTAAGCCTTGTGAAAATTTTAAGTTTTATAAGGCCGCTTAATAATCAGACAAGAAAGGATATTCACATAACTGACAAAGTATAGCTTTCTTTGTATTTTCAATACATCCTGACAGTCACTTGTAGTTAACATGAGCAAGAGATGAAGACCGTTTGAGAAACTGGAAATAGTTCCTTCCTACAGCAGTGACCGTTATCATACTAGGTTCCATGAAAAAATTCAGAAACCTTAAACTCATGAGGTCTTCTAGCACCAGCAGCCATTGTAGATGCTCCTTCAAAGCAGTGATACAAGAACAGAAAGTACTAACTTTCAAGAGCTTTTATACAGAGTTTTGCATCTACTGTAGGTAATCAAGATCCAGTGGCAGCTGGTGAGTTCAAATCAAAGTGGGGGCTGCAGGAGACAGCTGAATGGGTGGGGCCAATGGAAAGGGGTGTGGTCAACTAGAAAGGGGTGGAGCTATGACATAGTGGGATCAATGCTGGCCATGCTTACCAATTTACATGAAACCAGTACAAATCATTCAATAAGATGGCTGTCAGGTACCACTGTGCCTGTGGATATAGTTCACATCTGTGATTTGTACTTCCTCGCAATCTAACCAACGTTCCTGGTAACTTAAATATAATGAATTATGTAGGTCATGCTGTTGTTGATATTTTTATAAAGTACTCCTCTTTTGGCTAACTGAAACACAAACAATCCATTACAAAAATTCATTCATATCCCTTATAAAAACTCATTCACATACATAAACTATGTCAGTGAGAAGGCAAAACAAGCAAACTGGCAATAAGAAACAGAAAGATAGTCACCTGATAGAGAGACAAGGAGACAGAGAGACAGAGACAGAAATAGATACAGTCAGAGACAGAGGCAGGGCCAGGTAGGGAAAGACAGACAGAGAGTTCAAGACAGCCAAATCTGCAGAGTGGAATAATTTCACTCATTGGCAAAAACAGTGCAGGTTTAATTAATAAAAGGAGTAGAAAACACAGACGTAAGCATCTGGTGTGGTACTTGCCCTACAGATTGTGTTGCTACTCTTGACTTTACATGTATTTATTAATTTATTTAGCTATTTACTTCATTAGAGTGTAAAGTACCAGACAATGTTCTGCTATTGCAGTCTGTTACAAGCAGTTTCTCTGTTTTGTTCACTAGACTTATTATAATTGAACAAGTAGATTAGATCATCAGTGTTATAGAGGCAGTGCCTTATTAACAATGCCGTTATACTCAAGGGCCATGGTCTTAAAAAACAAAATACTATAAAAGGCCTCTTCCTATCAACACAACAGTTAGCATGTCTGCCGCTTCAAGGATAAGACAAAGCCACTCCATGGGACAGATCTTGTCTCTAGGCCATGTCTCTCCCATCTAACTTATTAGCATCAGGTAGCTATTCCACATCCACACTTAAAGATTATCCTCCATCATCTTATCCTTCCTCAGTGTACTGACTGTACCATTTCTGAAAATGCTACCTTCCCAACCCCTTCCCAGGCATCTCTCTGCCACCTTTGTCATCCTGCCTGCTTCCATCTTAGCCACATTTGCTTTCAGTTTCACATAGTAACCAGAATCATTACCTCTTTCCATCTCTTATTAAGCCTCATCAGTAACAGCTTTTTTCACTTGAACATGGACTTGCCTTCCTCCTTTCTAAAACTCTTAATTATACTGGTGACTGAGTCTCCAGTCACCAAAAGAGAACTCATTCACACTTCCTGCCTGACATC
This sequence comes from Protopterus annectens, assembly GCF_019279795.1. Classification (NCBI taxonomy): domain Eukaryota; kingdom Metazoa; phylum Chordata; order Ceratodontiformes; family Protopteridae; genus Protopterus; species Protopterus annectens. The sequence goes on along the minus strand of NC_056745.1, from coordinate 1,461,633,344 downwards.
ATTCCTTCGCCTCCTGTAACCTTTCTTCTTCAAGATATAGCGCCATAAGCCATCCTGACAGTCTTTACTGTTAGCCTTCCTCCATTACACAAGAAAGCTCTCAGCTGTTCTGTAATTTTCTGGAAAAAGAATTGTGAAAGAGAACTAGGTTCAGAAAGCCATGAGGTTAAACAAAGTGAGCAAATACAACCATATTAAACTTATAGATCATGCTCTAATCCGCTCCATTATGACTTAGCATGTCCTCTCATCAAATCAAAATAATCCTCAAAGGGGTTACATAGTAGATCTGGTACAGTCATCTGAAATATTCTTCTCAGTACAGACCATATGTTGAATATTACAACAGCAGAAAAGAAGTCCAATGTGCTGAACAAAACGAGAAGCCCCCAAAGATATATCAGTCCATTCAGTCTAGCCACATATCTAAACAAAGATAAACATTCACTCCAGATCAGGTCACATATTTTAGATCCCGAAACCATGACTGCACCACTTCTTAGTAAAACAGTTTGGTGACTGACAAACTGTTGATGAGATCTGCTAAGTAGATAAAATAGAGATGTATATGTCAAAATAAGCTTGAACTGACCAATGACTAAACAATGTCATTCCAGCTGAATTCAAATTCAAGAGAAAATCCATTTTGATAGAGAAGTATTAAAACAATACAGGCAGTCATTCAAAAGAGGGGGTGCAAAGGAAAAATTGTAGTCTCTAATCAAATTTGTATTCAGGACAGCCATCACTGGTGCCCTTGAAACCCAGAAAAGTCAAAGTAAGAGAAACAGTGAAAAAATGCGCTCAGACTTTGAAAGGTAAAATCTACCAACAAGGACGATTCGGTTAAAAATTAGACAGGTTTACACTTTACAAGAAAAGAGAAAAAAATCAAGATTAAACTAATAAAACAAACAAGCCAGACATACAGGTACATTTGGCAGCCAACAGCCATCATCATGATAAAAAGAAAACAGTCAAAAATTATGGCAGCTGCATATAGATAAAAAATTAACGCATCTGAGTTAATCAAAATAGAATTCATTTTGATTTCCTGCTTTTGTTCATTTTCTCATAAAGAAAACATTTTTTTCTTGCAGTTAGTTGTATTTCATAGGTTCATAGGTTCGTAGGTTCATACTAGGCTATCTGCCCTAGGGCACTTATAAGCCTAGCCAGAGTGTGTTTCGCTTTCGCCACCCATTTTAAATGAATTTTGCTATGCCCTTTTTCGAGGTTAGTATACTGTGCCTCTATCTAACAGTGACACAGAAGTGATACCAGGGGTAAACCTACGATCTCCCATCCACTCATCAAGATTCCTCTTGAAGAGAGTCAATGAGGGACTCTGCCTAACCTGGACTGGGATTTTATTCCAGAGTGAAGGGAGCCTCTGGGTTATGAATCTGTCCCTCCAGCATGTCCTATTTATTTCAGTGCTGAGGTTCAAGTCTCTCGAGTGCGTAGCTCAATGGGATTTGGGTTTTCTGAGGTGCAGCATGTCCATTAATTCCGGGTTGGACATGGCTTTATACATTAGGCACAGATCGCCTCTGAGCAGGCGGTATGCCACTGAGTAGAGCTGGAGTTTCTTTAACCAGGCAGCATATGGCATCTGTTTGAGCCCTTTGATCCTCTTGGTGAGGTACTTTTGGGGTCTTTCCAGTTGCTGCAGGTGTCTGGTAAGGTACATCCAAAAAGGGGCATTGTACTCAATTATGGGCCTGATGAGGGATGAGTAAAGAGGTACGATGACCTCCCCTGATCTACATGTGAATCCCTTCATGATTAGGTGGGCTATATCTGTGAAACAGACAATTGTCCTAGGAGCACAATCATATTTTGCTCTTTCAGAAAACCAGTCTAATGTAAACAGTTAATGGAAAACCATCAACATGAGATGTACTGTAAACGAGATAAAAGTGCTTATCCCACTTCTAACCTAAAATGGATTGGCTTTTCATGGACTTTAACTATCTGATGGTAATAAAATAGGGAGTGCATGAAAATTGGAATAGGCTAAGCCAAACTCAGACACTTTCCTTTCCAAATCAAAATATAATAAGCACAGGATTAAAAAGACAAAAATTTATGAAACACTTTTTTTCACATAGGCAAGATCACTACACACACGTGTGCACACACATGTATACACATACATGCACACGCACATGAGGTTTCCAACATTGCAACCTGGTTAAATTAAATAAGCAGGTCTGTGTTCACTTCTAAATATGAAGGAAAAAGGAAAATTTTTAGAGTACGTCAAAGTCTAAATGCTTTGGCTATTCCATTTCATGACAAATATGAATATAAAATGGTGTTCTCAAAATGCAGTGCCCTGGAAGGTTCTACCTGAGCACTTCTTGTATAAAAATTTACCTAAACTCATTCCCCTTTTTCTATAAAAATCTGCATTTATATACTAACCTGCTGCTATAATTTCCTCCTTTACGAATCGCTCACCTCTTTCTGTTTTCTGAATCTAGCCAGGTCAAACAAGGTGCACTGCTCTGCTGTTTCAGTCTCCTCAGTCACTGTCCGATCGAATGAACTCTGTCCAAACCAAAGTACTGCTGGCTGCTGTTTCTCACTCTCTTTTTCCCAGCACGCAAAGTGTGGGAAGAGAGCGAGAACCAATCAGTAGCCATCCAGCCATCCACGTCACATATGTGACTGCGGTCTTGATAGGCCGATCCCCTTCCACTTTACTGCGGTTACAAAGCGCATAGACTTCTGGGCATCACACTGATGCCTTTTCTTCTTAATACAGACTTCTTTTACAGCAGTCTAGATTTACAGAAACTATTTTTTTAAACCCTGAACTCGCTGAGCATGCACAGTTCGAGTTCCAGGACTTTAACAGTGAGTCAGTCAGACTCGCAAACAGCCACAGCTAAGCACTGTAAGCAGCCAGTTTATTTTTTAAAATGTAATTTTAAATGTTATTTCTTTTTCTTTCTTTTCACAGCTGGGGGGGCTGCAGCCCTGCAGTCCAATGGCATGAGCCACCACTGCCAAGATCACAGTATAAAAGGCCAAGTTACAGGACACTGCCTTAATCTTAGCGTGAACATACCAATGTCTGAAGTGCGATTTTGCTTGTTCCTCCAAATAAATGAAGTCTTCCTTTGATCAATATTTGCAGAGTAAAATGGATCAGCCATTACTACCAAAGAATAACATACATTCAATGACTTCAAGGCATTAATAAAGTACAAGAGCTTCAATCATGATAAGGATTTTGAAATAATTATGATTGATTCAGCCTAGCAAGTACATATCCATCATTCTTTTTTTATGGCTAACAAGGAGAGAGATGGGTTTACCTTATGAAATTACTAACAAGGTGCTGCTAATATTGTCTGCTACTTGTCTGTCTTGGGTAAATACATATTATACAGCATGAATTAAAAGTGAGCTGGATGATTTACATTCTATCAGCCCAAATATTCATGTATATTGTATGGTCCAGTTCAATGTGGAAAAAGTTCAAATGAATAAGAATTATGGACTTGCTCCCATGTTTCAGCATCATAGATATAAAACCAAATTTCACAGAGATGGAAGGAAATAAGTTGGCATCTAAAAACTGAAGATGAATGACATTGTGGATTAAGGTAAAACAGTACTGTGGCATGTTTGTACATTTTTGCAGGCAGATTGTTCGGTCCTTCTGAGTCATTACATGTTTAAATACTGTTTATAATTTGCAGGATAAAGAGGGTTAATAATAAAGCAACTTGCTGCTGAGTAAATGAAAAGAAGGGAAGCAAGATTTAATATCTTATATGCTTCCTTAGGATTTATAACAGGGAGGTAATCAATAGCTTTGGTATTTTGGAATGCTTTAAGGTGATAATGTTTATTTATTGCTTTATCATTTATAAACCTGGTAAAGCAAACTGTTCTAAAGGCTCTTTTCAGCCATCAAGGCTAAAAGGTTAAGTCCAACACACACACAAACACACACATACAATATCTATATCTATCTATAGCTCTCTATCTATGGCTTCACTTTAACAAATTCTGACTTTACTGACAGTGTGGCCAAATGCTGTCTTTTTTTAACTGAAAGCACTCTTATAGGTTCATATGTTCATAGGAGGTTACTAGGCTAATTTTCCAGGGGGCCTTTACATGATTAGCCATGTAATACCTTTGTTCGCTAACTGACCAAAGCAGAGTGAATCTATGATCTGCAATGAATGTCCCTGTCCATGAGGGACATAGGTGCCACCCTTGGGTGAATTTACGGTCAACCATCCAATTGTCATGGTTGCATTTAAACAGGGTCATTGATATCTCTGCTTCAAGTGAAAGTGGAAGTTTATTCCAGAGGAACAGCAATCCCTGGGAGACATAACTATCCATCTCTCCAACATATCACAGGCTAAGTTGAGATCCCTGAAGTGACGGCTCTTGGCCCATTTGATTTGCGGATGTGCAGCATTTCTATTAGTTCAGGGTCAGAGATTGCTCTGTAGGCCAGGCACAGGTCACCTCTCAGCAGCCTGTAGGACAGAGACAGGGCTTCAGTCTTTCTGTGTAGGTCAGGTTTTGGAGGCCCCGAATTTTGTTGGTTAGAAATGTCTGTGGTCTCTCCATTTGCTACAGGTGTCTGGTGAGATACATGCAAAAAGGAGCATTGTATTCAATTAGTGGTCTGATGAAGGTCAAGTATAGAGGAGTTATAACATCCTTAGCCTTGGATGCAATGCCATTACCTATGACATGCGCAACCTAGAAGGCTTTCCTTACCACCGTGGACACATGGTGATTGAACTTTAGATTGCTATCAACCTGTGTTTGCGCTTAGTGGGGGTGCTGTCTATAGTATAATTTGACTTCTTTGCTAGAGGGGATAATGATGCACTTTTATGTGTTTAGTTTTAGTCTATGGTTCTGACACCAATATTTTTCTGTGTTAGCCCATTTTGTAACATGTTAACATCATTGGAGTATTAGATGATTGTACCTAGGTTGCAGTCATTTGTGAACTTGGTAAGCCACAGGCCATCTACTTTCACCTGGACTTTTGAGAAGTAGATTCCAAATAATAGAAGGCCCAACACAGATCCCTGTAGTACACCACTGGTGACTGGTCAACTGGTGGAGATGGAATCCCCAACTTTGACAGTATGCATTCTGTCAGTGAGCCAGTTTGCTACCCCAAGCTGGGAGAGTTTCTCAATATGTGTCAAAAGTTTTGGCTAAGTTAAGATAGGAGGTATGTAATACTTTGCCCTTATCCAGGGTTTTTTGTGATATTCTCGAAGAAGTCTACAAGGTTTAATAAGATCTCCCCTTAACAAAGCCAAACTAGGTTGGGTGAAGAGTTTGGAGGTTGCTTATGTCCTTATTGATTAGGTCCATGATGATGCTTTCCATGGCCTTACAGATAAGGCCGGTTAGGCTTATGGGCCTATAGTTCCCAGGGTCGATTGATGGACCTTGTTTGTGTAAGGTGATTATTGTTGCTGTTCTCCACTCTGTTGGGACAAAGTCAGTGCTCAGGCTTTGGCTGAAGACAGTGCCAAGCAGTTCCACTAGGTCTTGTTTTAGATAGTTTAGCAAGCAGCCTGGGATGAATTATTACTTACCCTCTCCGAGGCCTTCACTGATTTCCACTGATTGCCTCTCTGGTTTCTTTGCATTCCACCTGGTTTACACCCCTTGTGCTATCTCCCTCCCCCAATACAAAGTCTATATTAGAATCCTGCTGAGCATGGAGCCATCTTTAAATTTCTAGTCTCCCAGCAGGACACAAGTGCTTTCAGCAATTACATTCTGCTAGCTGGTAAGCCCTTAGACCTCAGGAATTTGTTTTAAAAGTGTTCAGATTTGTAAAGTAATACTTACTTTTTTCTATTGCCTTGGTTGGCTCTGGCTCTGCCCAGCTCCGTTAAGCCCTCGCTAGCCGGGCTCTCTCCGCTCCCCTGCCCTGCCCCTATTCCTCCGCCCCCACTACCTCTACATTTATAGTGATCATAGCCACACCCACAGCTCACCCTCACATCACCTCCACCAATCACAGCTCCTCAAGTCATATCACATTAAACCCCACCAACTTGCTCCACACAAAATACTCCCAATCACTCTCATTCCCACTAGGCATTGTTTGCATCACCCACATTACTTCCCCATCCACATATAGTGCAACCCTATAATTCCTATTCAGACCCCCCCACCTAGAAACAACATAAACTTTATAACCATGACTATCACACAACTAAATCTAGTCTGTCTTCTCATAATTCTTTACAACACCACAAGTTATCACTCTAGCAATATCCCTAAACGTAGTAGCACAACACTGCATTATGCACTCTCATACACATTATAATAATATTTGCCCACACTTATTCAAGAACTGCATAACGGACCAATTCAGAACTAAACACATATGCTCTCATTCCTACTCCAAAAAAACACAATACTTTCTCACACTCCTCACCAAACTCCAACATCTGTATAACCATTTTAACTCCAGGCTCACCATAAGTGGGGATATCCACCCCAACCCAGGCCCAAATCCATCCTGTCCAACACAAACTGCTCAAACACAAATGTCAGAACATAACACCCCCACTTTCTTCATCCCTGGGCAAATCAACAACAGCAGCAAAACCAACCATCTTTTAATGCTAAATATTAATATTAGAAGTATCTAAAATAAAATACCTGAACTCCAGGCCACAATAGCACACTACTCCCCAGACATAGTTGCTTTAACAGAAACCTGGCTAAATAAAAACATAGCTAACTCAGAAGTTCTCCCTACCGCTACAGTATCATTAGACAAGACAGACCACTTCGTAAAGGGGTGGAACTGCCTTACTCTACAAGTCCAACTTAACTGTCCGTCAATTACCAAACTCCTACCCCTCCCCAATAATTGGGACATACTTATCTCACAACTTCAACTTCACCCTAAAAGGTCATCACCATAATTGTGATCTATATTCCACCTGGTAATACACCTGCTAGCCTTGAAGACTTCTTATCCTGGTGTTCTTCCACATACTCACAAGAAACCCTTATTCTGGGCGACTTCAACCTAGATTGGTTCACCTGTATATCAGAACCACCAAGTAATCTAATAAATCTCCATGGCTACCAGCAGCTAGTCCAAATTCCAACTAGGTGTGATAAAAAATCTAAAAGGGAATCCATCCTTGACTGGGTCCTAACTAGCAACCCCACATTGTACCCTCACACAGGCAGTCTCCCAGACACCATAAGTGACCACAACATAATATACTTTATACGTAGTAGAACAAGCATATGCAAAACCACTAACTATATATCCACTAGAAACACAAAGCAATTCTCTCCTGAGGTCCTCCACACTTTACTGTGTAACTGTGACTGGACCCCCCTAAAAACCCTCCCACTTGACCAGGCTGTAGCATATTTCAACAAAACATTTCTTCAACACCTAGACACTGTCGCTCCATTGCGCAAAATCAAGGTTAGAACCTCTACAAACCCCTGGCTCAGTAAAGAAACCAAACAAATCCTCAAGTCCAGAGACACTGCCTGGCGTTACTATAAAAAAAAACAAAGAAACACAAAGCCTAACTAAGTACCAAGAACTGCACAACCGTGCAAAAAAATGCATTAGGCTGGACAAAAAATCCTACTACACAACATTACAAACTAAATACCAACACAACCCACAAAAATTTTGGCAAAATGTAAACCAGCTACTAAAATCCACCCAAAAGGCTACACCAAACCAACCACCCAGTCACTAAAGTTCCGATCGAAACACAATTCAACTCCCACTTTGTGAACTCAATTCTATCCTTAGTATCACAGGACAGTTCCTTCCTCACTAGCCCCCCCAACACAAATAACACTAATACAAGCTTTACCCTCAAAACAGTTTCCACCACTTCAATCAAAAGCATGCTCTCCAAACTAAAAACCTCATCAACAGCAGCCGACCTACTCCCCAGCTATTTCTTGAAACTCACAGCAGATAGTATTGCTATCCCAATCTCCACTCTCATAAACAAATCAGTTGTTGAAAACTGTGTGCCCCAAACTCTGGAAAATATCCTATGTTACACCCATACATAAAGGCGGGACCTCCACTGTACTTAATAACTACAGACCCATTGCTTTACTCTCCCCCCTGGCCAAAATCCTAGAAAAATGCATCCATACCCAGATGCTAAACTATCTCCTAGACAGCAACATTCTATCACCTACTCAACATGGTTTCAGACCTGCCCATAGTACCACTACAGCTCTCCTCTGCTTCACAGACACAGTAAACCGTCTCAAAAATGAAGGCCTGCAAGTGTCAACTCTTTTTTTGGATATGTCCAAAGCATTTGACACAGTCTCGCACCAAATCCTGCTAAACAAACTAAACCAATATCATCTATCTAATTCCACTCTTACCTGCATCCAAAGCTACTTAACTGACAGGTACCAAGCTGTGAAATGGGAAAATTCTCTCTCTCCTCAGCTGCCCATAACTATAGGAGTCCCACAGGGTTCTATCTTAGGACCACTACTATTCACAGTCTTCACAAATGACCTCCACACCTCCACACAGCATGCATCTATAATTCAGTATGCAGATGACACTACCTTAATCTGTGCTGCACAAAACATTCCCACCCTCCTGCAAACAACTCAACTAGCATTCTCTGATGTTGAAAACTACCTTACCAAAGCCCAACTTATCCTCAATCCAAAGAAAACTCAGCTTATGGTTATAACCAGTTCTAACAAAAACACTAACAGTCAATTCACTATCTACTCCACAAATGCTACTCCAATTGCTCCAGTGGCACAGGCTAAGCTATTGGGAATAACCATAGACTCCCACCTAAAATTTGATAGTCATCTGAACTTAACTATTAAAAAAGTACATGCCAAACTGGAGTCACTCTACCGTATCAAACCATTTCTTACCAACAACACAAGATCAGCCATTGCTCGCTCCAAACTTCTATCCACCCTACTCTATGCATCTCCCATTCTGACTAATCTCAACAAAACTGAACTAAGCAAAATGGAAGCTTGCTATAACAGAATTGCCCGTTTTGCTGCAAATTGCTCATATAGAACTCATCACTGTACTGCTCTGAGACAGCTCCACTGGCTTGAACTGCCCAACCTCCTAACCTACAATCAGCTCTGCCTCTGTCATTCTATCTATTACCTCCCCAATAAGTGTCCTGCCCTCAAAAACCTAGTACAACATCACTCAGCCAAAAGGCCTCTTAGATCATCAAGCAAACTACTACTAGAAGTCACCAACAGCTACAATAGCTTTGGAGATGCACTATATAGTAGTTCGGTGGCTAAAAATGGAACTCTGTCCCTACTAGCATTCAAAAACATCATCCAAAGCCTCCTTTAAAGACCTCATCAGGCAACATCTCAAGCAAAGTTGGCAGTGCCATAATTGCTCCCCAGGCTAGTGAAAGCGGATAACATATGCATACTAAATCTAGAGCAATTGATAATAGTTTTTCAGTCTTACTCACAAACACTGGCTAATCTACAATGTATGTACTGTACCTGTGTACTATGTATGTATTCTACCTACATTCCAAAGTTCAGCTGTACACCACAAATCTATTACTTACCTTTATTTTTAAAATTAATATCTTTTTTGATTGTTCTCTCCACTGTAACTGTTTGTGCCGCATACCACTGTAAAAACATGTCTCTTGTAATTTGTGTGTATACTGATTATGTCTGAATAACTAAATGTGTCTGTAATTTTTCTTTGTGGAGCTTTTCTCCCCGGGCCTCTGCTGAAAAAGGGCCTTTTCGGCTCAGTCAGACACCCCCGGTTAACAAATGTAAAATAAAAAAATAAAAAATAAAATAAAATAATGTTATCCAGAACCATGGAGACCATGATTTTTGGCCTTGGAGAGGGATTATATGACCTGCTCTTTGGAGATGCTAGGTGGAGGATTGGTGACAGGGATGCTTTGGAGTATGCCTGGTGGGGACAGGGAGGTGAAGTTTGTTCCAAATCTGTCCACCAGGAGGTTGGGAATTTATTCACATTTTGTGTGAGTGGTACCATCCACTATAAGTCTGGCGCATAGCTGGACATTCCCTTTAAGATTTTGGACACAGCTAAAGAAAGCTTTATGAATGCCTTTACCTAGATATGCTAGTCTAGCCTTGTAATTAGCTTTAGAAGACTTTGCAAGATATCTGATTTGCTTGTTCAAGCTGTGGAGGGTATTCTTCCTCTGGTGAGTAAGTTCCCTCTTGTTCTTAGATAACATTTTTTTTCCTTTTGTTATATAACCTATTTATACTTGTGGTTCACCGGGGTGGCCTGTTTCATCAGGAGGACCTGGTTTTGATCCTGTCAGGTACATCTGAGTCTATGCAGTTGTTTAAATGTGTGTACAGGGCATTTGTGTACTCCTCTGCATAGGAGTCATTGTTAGCTATGTTAGCATGGGGCATGAAACTTTTTAGTCCTTCTTCACACCAAACAAGATAACCAAGAGTCCAACAGTAACAACCGAAGAACCACTGGCCACAGCGACTGAATTCCAAGCTTTTAATGTCAACCAACAAAAGTCTTTCTGTTGGTAAAGACTGTTGTTGATTGACAATAAAAGCTTGGAATTCAGTAGCTGTGGCCAGTGGTTCTTCTATTGTAACTGTTGGACTTTGTATACCTTCACTTAGAAGGCTATAGTTTTCACTGGAGACAGTTTCCAGTTTTTTGCTCCTGTGGGGGTGTCCAGTCCAATCTTTACTTCAAATAAGACAGATTATGGTCTGCCCTCATCAGGGAGGGCAACACAGAGAAGGTAGTGCAGTCACCCCCCATGTTGGTGAGTATCAAGTTCAGGAAATTCAAGCCCCTTGTAGGGGTGCAGACTAGATATTCCAGAGCATTTGAATTAACAAAGTCCATGAACCTCAGGGTGAGCATGTTTGTGCTCAGGTATGTCAGCCAGTCACTATGCTCAAAGTGTTTGGCTGTATCGGGAGTGATTCTAGCAAGTCCAGGTAGGTAGTATGCTTCACTTGGGTCATGGTGGAGGAAACAGTAGCTAGCATTGATATGGTAGGGCATTTTACCTATAGTTATTTGGACCAGGAGTAGTTCCAGAGAATTGTACTGTTTAACCAATCTTGAGGTATATTTGGATTTACTGAAGATGTATACACCTCCACCTTTGGTTCTTTCACAGTTGTTTTGGGATCTGAATGTGTGAAAGACATTTTAGCCTTGTATGGCTGGCATGCTATCTGTGGCCTTGAACAAAATCTCAATTACTACATAGATGTCAGCATTTTCCAAGGTGAGGAATGCTTCCAGGGAGTGCATTTTTTTGCTTAGGCTGCTAACATTAAATAGCATAGCCCTGTATTTGTCCTGAGTGGATTTCTTTACATCAGGAATTTTGTTGTTTTGACGTTGCCTGAAAAAGGCACTATGGGGGAGGCAAGTTTCTTTGCCAGTATCCAAATGCCTAGAGGACACAGGGGAAGACCATCTCTGGCAAAGCAATGTGGCTTGTTGACTATGTCTTCCCAGGCTGTCAGATATTGGATTCTCCTAGATTGACACTGGAAGCTATGGCAGCTGTTGAAGTCCGTCATTTTCTATATGTATTGTGGTATCATCCTGGGTGAAGGTAAAATGCTACTTAGTGCTAGGGACATACCTGTCTGGGATACATATTTTGAGAGTAGAGTCATGTCTCTCTTCATATAGTCCGGGGAGGTACATCTCAAGTCATTCACCCCAACATGCACTATGACAAAGTCATAAAGGTTCATAGGTTAGTACTAGGCAAACTGCCTTTGTGGGCCATTTTAAGCCTAGACATTTACCCCATCTGAGAATCAAACCCAGGACCTTTTGTTTGTAAGGTAAACACATTAACCATTATGCCAACCTCCCACCCCTAAATAATCAACCCTATCAAGTCTCAAACCCAGGCCCTGTATACTAGAGTCTATATTAGAACATCGAAGTTTCAAAACTTCGAATGTTCTAATATCGACCCCTATTCAGTGAAAACTGAAAATATAGAAGCAACAGAAAAGCGAATGTTTTCCTAGGGAAAGACTTCGGTTGTCCGTTTCTGCTGCTTTGGTATTTTCAGTGCTGTGTTGGAGAGTTACAGGTCGGGTTCAGATAAGTGTGCGATTGAGTGCGGGTTAGGTTAGTTAGGGTTAGGGTGCAGGTTAGGTATGTGCGCGATTGTGTGGACGTGAGGGTTAGGTGGGTTAGGGCGCGGGTTAGGTATGAGTGCGATTGTGTGGACATGAGGGTTAGGGCAGGGTAGGCGAGTTAGGGTTAGGGTGCGGGTGAGGTGAGTGTGCGATAGTGCCAGACCTTAAGGTTAGGGTTTGGGTTAAGGTAAGTGGATAGTTAGTGGTTTGTGTATAGTTTAGTGTAGGGTTAGGTGTAAGATTTTAGGTGTATGTGTGTGGATTGCCGTTTGTTTGATGTGCTTGAGTTGTGTGTATGTGTTTTGGAACAGCAAATTATTTCCCTAGGAAAAAATTTGCTGTTCTGTATGTTCAATGTTTTCAGCTTCCTTTGAATAGATGTCGATATTAGAACATTCAAAGTTTTGAAACTTCGATGTTCTAATATAGACCCGTATGCTATAGTCACAGCAATGTACCACTACAGCATTTGTATAGGAGAGGTAATTTTTATTTAGTGACTTGAGTACATGTGTGATTTGATGGATCCTGGTAATAGGTAGGTAACAATGACCTTCTCCTTGTCCAGTCTGGTGAGAGGGACTTCTGTGTGTCTCACAATGGAATCACCTATATCAAGGATATTAGGTTTTCAGGTGTTTTGCCTTAGGGGCTGATTTGTTGAGATACTTGTATGTATGCTGCTATGTGTACTGGGGTCTGTTCTTGTTTCAGTATGCATGATTTGTTTGCGCATGGGAGGTCTCTGGTCTTTTGGTAGGCTCTAAATGAGTACCTCTGCATATGTGGGTTTATGTGTTGTGACTTTATTTTGTGTGAGAGGAGAGGTGTGTGCACTGACAAACTGTTTGATGTCTTGTTTATTGTTATGTGAGAGGACTGATTCTAGTTTCATGGTATAGTTATATCTCTCACACACTATTTGTTTGCTTTAGGAGCAAGTGGTTGTCAGTATACATGAGACAATTACTACATTGCCTCAGGATGCCCATGTCAATCAGGCTGGCTGTTGAAATGTTGGGAAACTGACTGTCCATTGTAGCAGGTTAAACCGTGTGTGCTAGACTGAGAGTAGGCATGATGGATCAGCCCTTGTTCCAGGATTAACTCAACTAGCTAATGTGGGGACTTATTCTACTAAAGATTAGGGATGAAGAAATGTGGCAATGCTGTTCAGTGCTTAGCTGAGCTGCACGCAGTACAGCAGGGAGACCTGGGATAGTTTTACTGACAGTTTCTGGGCATTTGCATCTATACATGGCAGCGCTAAACCCCATTGTGTGAAGTGTAGCTATGAGCAAATGTGAGGATTAAATACAATCCCCAACTCACATCGGTCCTGGGCTACATACTTCAGCCACAAGGGTGCAGGAAGGCCCTTGTAATGCAAGATGGCTGGATTCAGGCACAGAGATTCAAACAGTCTATATCAACAAGTCTGGATATATCCTATGTAATATAAGGCAGCAGTAGATACAAAGTGCAGAATAAAACCCATCCCAGTCAAGTGCTGGGTTTATCTTATGATGGAAAGCTAATTGTCCTGTTTTTCTTTAGGTGATATGTTTGGGTTATGGTAAAGGGCTGTGTTTGTGAATGCCAAGATTTATGGATTTATGTAATGTTTTGGCATTACGCTTGGGATTGTCTGTGTGTGAGAGTGTTTGTGGGTTAGGATTAGAGTAAAGGCCACTTAAGGAGATAGTTTTAATGCTCTGTGGGTGACTAGTGTAAAGGAAGTGTGTGGATGATTTTCTTATATGGTGGTACTGTTATGACGTTTTTTCATAAGCTAAGTTCCTCCCAGCTGAAATCATCATCCTTAACTGCCATCTGAATTCCCACAAAAAACTTGCAATTGCCTCTGTCTACCTTCCTCCTGGTAACAATCTGCCCATTTTTGAAAACATCCTATCCTGGTTCTCCCACAACATACCATATGAGACACTTATCCTTGGTGATGTCAACATTGATTGGTCCAAACTCACAACTGACTCCCCCCAACTCAGTATCAACCAACTTATAAAATCTCCAACTCACTTCCATAAAAATTCCACCTCCATCTCCATCATAGACTGAATCCTTACCAATTCCCCCACCAATACCACAATCCTACCACCTTACCCTATCTCCCTCAGTGATCATCTCCCTACCACCATCTTAAGGCACTACTCCCATGTTCCTAAACCCCACCTTATCAAAGACTGTTGAAAACTATTGGCTTTCAATTCATCCCAATTTAACTCTATTCTCCACAACATAGATTGGTCCACCCTAAAACACCTCCCCCTAAACGATGCTGTAAGCACTTTCAATAGCATCTTCATGAGTACTCTAAACTCCTTAGCTCCCTCTAGGAAGATCAGAGTAAAATCAAATCATGCTCCCTGGCTCTCCAAGGAAACTAGGTCCCTTATGAAACAAAGAGATAGTGCTTGGAAAACCTGGACTAAAATTAAACAACCACCTCTTCTTCAAAAATACAGGGAACTGAGGAACCTTGCAAAAAAACATACAACTAATGACAAAAAGTTATACTATAGCTCTGCTCAGCTTAACAATAAATCCAATCCTTGAAAATTTTGATCAACTCTCAACAACATCCTCAATCCTGGAAAGCCCTCTAATCCCTCCCCATACCCTAACTCTTCCTCTCAGGAAACAGCTGACCTCCTGAATAAACACCTTATCTCTTCCCATCCAAAATCTGGTAACCATTAAGCCAAACTCTACTACGACACCCACCCCTCCAAGTCCCACTAACACAACTTTGTTTTCATTTGAGCCAGTTCCAATTACTTACATCAAATCTCTACTACTCAAGCTAAAACCTTGCTCTCCTTCCACTGACAATCTATCTCCTACATTGCTCAAACTTGCTGCTGAATCAATTGCCTATCCTAGGTGGAAACTCTATTGACCCCTCAAACTACCGACCCATTGCCATTCTGTCCCCACTCTCCCAAGATATTAGAAAAATGTATTCACTCGCAGCTTCTCAATCACCTCCTCACGCACCCATTACTTACCCCACCAAACATGGATTTCGTCCTCATCACAGCACCACCCCTGCCCTCCTCTCCTTCACTCATATCATTGCAGAGGCCCTAGACAACAATAAACTAATTTCCTGTCTCTTCCTAGATCTCTCCAAACCTTCGATACTGTCTCTCATCCTCTACTACTATCCAAACTCGCAAATCTCCACCTATCCCCCTCCGCACTTGTCTGGTTTAATAGTTACCTATCTGGCAGGGAACAATCTGTCAAATGGCTCTCATCCTCCTCACCTTTCCTTCCCATCTCCACTGGTGTTCCCCAAGGCTCCATCTTGGGATCCCTTTCATTTAACATTTTCACCAATGATCTTTACACCTCATGCAAAGAATCCTCCCTTATTCAGTATGCCGATGACTCCACACATATCCATTTCAAATAACATTCCTGAACTACACTCCCTGACCCAACAAGCCCTACTATCCACTGAACAATGGCTCTCTCACAACCTATTGATCCTAAATCCCAAAAAGAACAAATTCCTACTTTTCCTTCCTCGTTCTCTTTCTCATCACAAAACCTCCTTTTTTATTACATCTTCTAACAATACAACTATACAAACTGACACCCACACAAAACTCCTAGGGGTCATTATCGAAGATGAACTATAGTTCAACCTACACATACTCCAGTGTATAAAAAAAATCAAACCAGAAACTAGGTCTGCTATATCGGAACAAAAAATTCCTAACCCCTGAATCTAGACTTACTCTGGGCCAGGCACTCCTCCTCCCCTCCCTCTTATATGCCGCCCCAGTTCTTACCAATATCCAGGCCTCCACTCTAAACAAACTCCCACAGACTTACCATAAAATAGCTAGATTCATTACTAATTCCCCATACAACTCACACCACTGCATTTCTTTAAACTCTCTTCAATGGCTTGACCTTCCCCAATTTCTGCTATCTTATCAGTTTCATATGTTACACTCTATTCTTTATAAACCCTCCTTCTGTCCATCTCTATCTTCCTTAGTCTCCATCTACATCCCATCCCAGACCCTCCGTATTTCTAAACAACAATTACTTGATGTCTACTGCCCAAAAAGGTCAGTAGGCAAACTACTCTACAAACACTCCCTTGCCCATGTTTGGAACAAACTCCCCCTTGACTTACGTTCAATCTCCCATACCTCACACTTTAAAAATGAACAAAAAGCTTATTTTCTCAATTCCACAACCTGCCCTTGCCATAACTCTACCTAGTCTTCCTTCCCTTTATGTACCCTCAAAAAGTCCATACTTAGTACCTCATTACACCTCTTTCTCCACTGCGTCTACTATGC
>NC_056745.1:1461609309-1461611809 GCF_019279795.1 Protopterus annectens | reverse complement strand
AGTATGTTTCCCTCATTATCCTTTATCACCTTTACCTGCTGCACATCTTTCCTAGCTCGGTCCCTCTGTCTAGCCAATTGGTACAGGTCCTTTTCTCCCTTCTTAGTGTCCAACCTTTCATACAACTCTTCATATACCTTATCCTTAGCCTTCGCCACCTCTCTCTTTGCCATGCACCTCATCTCCTTATACTCCTGTCTACTTTCTTCATCTCTCAGACAATCCCACTTCTTCTTTGCCAACCTCTTTGCCTGTATACTCTTCTGTACTTCCTCATTCCACCACCATGTCTCCTTGTCGTCCTTCCTCTGTCCCGATGTGATACCAAGCACCTTTCTAGCAGTCTCCCTTACTAGCTCTGCCAGCTATTTAGTAACTCTTCACTGTCACCCAGTGCCTGTCTTAACTCATCCCTGAACTCCACCTCACAATTACCTTTTTCAATTTCCACCATTTGATCCTTGGTGCTGCCCTCACACTCCTCCTCCTCTTGATCACCAACATCATCCTACAAACCACCATCCTATGCTGCCTAACTACACTTTCTCCGGTCACCACTTTACAATCTCCAATCTCCTTCAGACTGGCCCTCCTACATAAGATATAATCCACCTGTATGCATCTTCCGCCACTCTTGTATGTCACCCTATACTCCTCCCTCTTGTTAAAATACGTATTCACCACAGCCATATCCATCCTTTTCGCAAAATCCACTACCATCTGACCTTCTGCATTCCTTTGTTTAATACCATACCTACCCATCACTTCCTCATCCCCTCTGTTCCCTTCACCAACATGCCCATTTAAATCTGCTCCAATCACCACTCTCTCACTCTTGGGTGCAGTCATCACCACTTCATCCAATTCACTCCAAAATTTTTCTTTCTCATCCATTGCACACCCAACTTGTGGAGCATATGCACTAACAACATTAATCATTACACCATCAATTTCCAGCTTCATAAACATCACTCTATCCGACACCCTTTTCACCTCCAAATAACTCCTACGCCATTTCTCCTCCCATCTACACCATGATAAAACAATTTGAACCCACCTCCAATACACATAGCCTTACTCCCCTTCCATCTGGTCTCTTGCACACACAATATACCAACCTTCCTTCTGTCCATCATATCAGCTAGCTCTCTCCCTATACCAGTCATACTGCCAACATTCAAATTCCGACCCTCAATACCACAGTCCTAGCCTTTCTCCTCTCTTCCGGCCTTCGGCCATGCCTTCTGCCTCTTCTCCTCCTTCGGCCAACAGTAGCCCAATTTCCGCCAGCACCCTGTTGGCTAACAGTACTGGTGGCAGTCGTTGTTAACCCGGGCCTCGACCGATCCGGTATGGAAATATTAACTGGTGACTGCATGAAAAGATTTGGCGAAGTTTTACGCCGGATGCCCTTCCTGATGCAACCCTCCCCATTTATCTGGGCTTGGGACCAGCACAAAGAAATGCACTGGCTTGTGCATCCCCAGTGGCTGGGTTATACATATATATATATATATATATATATATATATATATATATATATATATATATATATATATATATATATATTTATATATATATATATGTAAAACAATTTAACAACACAAATGTATATATATATATATATATATATATATATATATATATATATACATATACATAGAGAGAGATATGGGTTTTGTATGTTTGGCCAATGGCTGCTCTGATTGATAGGTGGAAGTGTAAACTTTTGGGTTGAATATCCAGTTTAACAGAGAGACACGCAAATGCTGGGAGCTATCATTGAATCCCCAAATGAAGAGGACATACTACAAAAGGGCCTTACTGAAACAGATGCCTGGTGCCAGAGCCATGATCTCAAGCTAAATGCCAAAAAATGTATAGTCGTCCCCTTTGGAAAAAAACATACCTGTGAACTACCACATAGGTGCCAGTACACAAAACACTGAAAGTGTGATAAGAGACCTAGGGGGACAGGTGGACAGTGGTCTCACCTTTGATAACCACATAGCCACAATGGTTAGAAAATCCTTCTACATGGCACACCTCATCACTAAGGGCTTTTCATCCAGAAAAAAGCAGGTCATTGTCCCTCTGTACTCATCCCTCATTAGACCCATTACAGAATACAATGCCCTGTTTGGTATGTACCTCACAAGACATCTGCAACAACTAGAAAGGCTGCAGAAATACCTCACAAAAAGAATCACAGGTCTAAAGCAGATGCCTTATGCTGACCGTCTAAAGAAACTCCAGCTATATTCTTGTCACATATCCCCTACCGATCTCTGCCTAACATACAAGGCCATGAAAACCCAGAGTTGTTGGACATGCTACACTTAAAGAAATCCCAATCCCTTCGAGCCACATGCTCCAGGGATCTTAACCTTGTTATCACGATGAGTAGAACATGCTGGAGGGATAGGTTCCTGACCCAGTGACTTCACATGCTCTGGAATAGGCTGCCGATACATGGCAGGCAGAGCGCCTCAATGGACCT
>NC_056745.1:1461566809-1461601809 GCF_019279795.1 Protopterus annectens | reverse complement strand
CAAGCTTCACTGCACTCGAGGTGAATTTGTTTTCATCCATATCATGAAGACAGCAACTTGGTTATGATTGGAGATGAACTTAATCCTTTATATTAGTTTATGCTTTTGCAACATTTATTGTAATGATAAATGCATTTGCTGTGGATGTAAACAGATATAAATATATTTATAACTCATTATGTGTGTATCCTTCTGGGAATATATAAGTTTAGGCATATGCACATGCCTCATGTAGAGGAAAACATTCTACAAGAGTGTAGCTATGTGAAAGATAACTCTTTTCTGATACCTTCAAAATGCATTCTTAAATGATTTTAGTTAAAAACTGTGTTAGTCCATTTTAAAAGTAGCAGCCCATATATTTTATAATAATTTTCATCCACGAATTGTTCCATCAATGTTTAAGAGGTCTGTTAACCATTAAATCACAATTTTCAAATGCTGTTAGATAAAATACATGTAGCTATTTAACAGTCAGATGAGACTATAACTAGCAGGGTTTTTATTTGCAGATGAAAAGTAATTATACAGTTCTGGTTCTAATATAAATCTGAAGCTCAGTAACACATATCAATATAAGTTATTTGTTTTTCTACCACAGAACAAATGTCAGCTACCTTTGCTGCCTTCAATTTTAAACATCTTTCTTTTCTACAAAAATATCATAGTAAAAACATGTCTTAAATATGTATGAGTTGAACTGCATGGTAAATAATAACCACCTGTCTGTCATCTGGCCCTGTGACTTCTAAAGGAAAATAATTGTGTCAGTTTCTTTTTAAAAGAATATTACATTTTATAGCCATAAATCCTTTCACTTGTTTGGAGTGATGACAGCCTATTGCCATGGCAGAGACAGGTTTATAGATTCTGTAAATTTAGAAGATTGGATGAGATCACCTTATGTGATTTCATCCATTGCCATGCAGACATCTTAGCACATTATTCTAACCTAGAGTGCATAAAAACACAATGTACACCATACAAGACTTGAATATTAAAACAGTGGGATGAGTTACAATTCTTTCTTTTCCTACAGATGTACAGATGAAAACAAGCCGTAATGCATTATAGCTTTCTGCTATTAATTTACTATGTACAACTATGACAGAGGACACCATTCAGAAGCTTTAACCTGTTTCATTGAAAGATACAACAGAGAAGACTTGCTTGCTGAAACTAAACATATAGCACTTTGTTTTTCTGGCACAGATACTTAGTAAATACATGCAGAGAGAGACAATGTCCAGACAGATTATTTTCTCCAATACAGCACTGACTCTGGTCATGGCAAGTGTCTACGGTAGAGCGGGAGAGTAATGACCCTCATATCGTGGTAGCAGTATGATATTGTCCGCAGAATTTGGCAATGGAATGGCTTTTAGCACTTTGATTTAAGCGTATAAGACTAATATTTTGTTATTTATTAAACATTATACCATCAACCTGATATCTTATGAAAAGCCTCTACTGTTATATGCACAAATGTATTCAGTTTATGTATTCCTTTCTCTCTCTCTCTACATTTGTCTCTCTGAATGTTTCATTACCAATTTAAACATTTTTTTTCTTTATTATACAACAGATCTAGAGCATAAACACTTTTTGCAGCTTTATTCCTAACGTAATATTTACTATAAGCAAATATAAACTGTGTCGATATCTAGGGCTAACATTTTAATATATTCAGTACTGAGCCAATGTTGTCTCACAGAATTCTTACTAAAAGAGTGTACCATAGCAACAAAAAATAAACAAAATTTACTCCCACGTCTCAAAGACATATACTTTAGGTGAACTGGCATTCCTCCAAACTATCTACAGGTGTGTATGTTGAGTGAAAGGGATGCCCCATTCAGGAATAATTCCTTTACCTTGTGCCATATGTGTAGCAAGACTGTAGTCTCAGCTCTCCTGTTTCTCTGTATTGATTTGAGCAGGTAATTAGAGAATGAATGAATGAATCAATCAATAAATGGAATTAATGAATGAATGAATGAGTGAATGAATGAATGAATGAATGAATGAATGAATGAATGAATGAATAAAAGAAAGAAAAAAATAATGAATGAATGATGGTACTAAGAGCTATGTGACAGCTACAGAAATACACATTTTCTGGTGACCGGTTGTTCAGTCTGATGAAAAGCATTTCTACAATCTACAGATACATCTGCGCGGTGCAGTGATGTAGTGGTTAGTGATGTCACCACCTCACAGCACAAGGTTCTTTCATTTAATTCTCAATTGGGGTGCCTTATTTATGGAGTCTGCATGTGTCCCTGCACTCTCGTGGGTTTCCTCCCACATTCCAAAGACATGCAATGGGCGGACTGGACACTCTAAATTGGCCCTTGGTGTGAGTGTGAGTTTGTGTGATGCACCCTCCAAGGCGGGTTGGGTCTTAGGCTGGTAACCTGAGCCTGTAAAACCTGTAACTGCTACAGAAACAACAAGTGCCGAAAGGTGCTCATTGCCTGATGTGCCACATAGTGCATAACTGGGAAAGAGAAAGAGAGAGAGAGACACATGTCCCTCTTCATTCTTGTTTATTAATATAATCATCTTCAGGGTGGCCATAACCTGCCCAAACTAACAAAGAATAATAATGAATGTTCAGTCCTCAGACAATTTCCATTTAACTGCTATGATTAAACAATTAATGAAAATGTCATTTTATTACTGCTATGCAGTATATCCTCTTGCTTGAACAAGGATGACATTTTATAACTTGTTTATACATATGAAACTGTACTGACATAATATAAATTATTAGTTCCTCTGACATGCTGCTGAAGGCCAGTGGCAAGTTTAGATATCCCTACCCCTATCCATATACTTTCTGATCTCCCTAGAGAAGATATACCATGCTGGCGACCCCAGACCACTAGCCATTAGCTAATGAAATGCATACGGATTTTAGTCAAGAACTGCACCTCATTAAGTTTTCATTTGCTGCCCAGCCTGGCACAACACCCTGGACAGCAGCTGCAATGCTATGGTTAGATGAATTTCTTCCAGTGCCATTGTAGGTCCCTCAGTCTGCCTGTGATAGGCTGCCAGGAGTTTGCAGCAATATGCACAGTGCTGAGTCCAGCACCTTTCTACATCTCATCAGTGTCAGTTCTGTCATTTTTTATAGAGATGTTTTTGACTTGAATGTATGATCTCTTTACTGTACCTTCCCAGCAAGACTTTATATGAAACTAAGGCAGTGACATATATATTCATTTTATGGCAAGTAGGTAATATAAACAGCTCATAACAGATTACTAAATAGATAGATAGATAGATAGATAGATAGATAGATAGATAGATAGATAGATAGATAACTAGATAGAGAGATAGATAACTAGATAGATCTAAACAATGTTGCGTGTATCATACTTGCAACAATGTAGTGAGGACACACTGGACTACTTCATTAAATTTGTCAGGGTGATCTTGAGCAATAATTTGTCACTTACGGAATGTTGTTATGAAGAAGGCTATCCCGTGTTAAAACAAATGCTGACTGAATTAATGTAAGTCTATTTTGACACTTGTTTCTCTCATCTATGTATGCAACCTCAAAGAAAGATGTTGATGGAAGCAGGAGGTGGGGACATGGTCAGAAAACTCTCACAGGCAAAAGAATAAAAGTCTCAGTTTTGTACCATCACATACTAAGAATTATAACAGAACAACAGCACAAGTGAGCTGGTATCACCAAATGGATGCACAATAAATGAAAACCGAATGAAAAGTAAAGTAACAAACTTCTTTTAATAGACCATGGAGCTAATAAAAAACATTAATCGCTTTCATCCACAAAAGTGGACTTCTTCAGAATGCCATTTTAGCTGAACATGCAATAAATTTAAAAACTTTTTGGTGCCAAAGTCCGCCTTCTTTAAAATTGTGCTTTAAAGAAACATTACATGTAAGTACAACCTCATTAAACGTATTCAATACTTTGTCTAAAATCTACATAAAATCTAAATAATGATCATATAACATAGTTTATATGCCTATTACTATTTTGCTCATTAACAATATATTACTAAAAAGTATGTATATACAAAGGCTTATAAGGCATGGAATAGTGCTTTGAATAGAAAGGAGATAATATGGCAAATTTTCACTGATGCAGGAAGAAAACCAGGACTAAATGACTTCATTACTATTAAACCAATTTTAGAACTACGTTAGTATTAGGTTCTTATTATGGTTTAAGATAGGAATTTATAGGAAATGTAATGTACACACGAGATTAGATAGAAATGGAAAATAGTGTTATGTACATAGTGTTCTTTTTCACTTTCATTAGCAGGAGACAATATTAATAAGATTGGTTATATACAGTGTGCTATAATTAAACACTTCTATATTTATAGTCATATTCCATGCCTTATAAGCCTTTGTATATACATACTTTTTAGTAATATATTGTTAATGAGCAAAACAGTAATAGGCATATAAACTATGTTATATGATCATTATTTAGATTTTATGTAGATTTTAGACAAAGTATTGAATACGTTTAATGAGGTTGTACTTACATGTAATGTTTCTTTAAAGCACAATTTTAAAGAAGGCGTAGTTTGGCGCCAAAAAGTTTTTAAATTTATTGCATGTTCAGCTAAAATGGCATTCTGAAGAAGTCCACTTTTGTGGATGAAAGCGCTTAATGTTTTTTATTAGCTCCATGGTCTATTAAAAGAAGTTTGTTACTTTACTTTTCATTCGGTTTTCATTTATTGTGCATCCGTTTGATGATACCAGCTGACTTGTGCTGTTGTTCTGTTGTCGTTTGCTGGCTTGGTGGACTTTGTATACTAAGAATTATACTCTAAACTGTCTTCTTACCTTGAAGGGCCTAGAGGGAGTTAGAGACTATTATACAATGCCTACCCTAAAAACGTGCACGCTGATTGGCTAGCCCAACCCAGCGTGTCTGGTAAATCATAACTATAATATACTAAAAAAAAAGGTCCGTCACTTTTTTTTTTCCGTAAGTTAAACATATTTCGCTATGTTTTAAAAGAGTTTAACATAGACTATATTTAAAAAAGAAAAGGAGATTTTTTTTTTTTTTTTAAAATAGTATATCCTTGTTAAAACTTTTTAACATAGACAAAAGATCTAGTCTTGAGTCTCCGTTCATTTTTTCTCGCTGTTTAAAAGTTAAAAACATGTAACATAGTTTTAACATAAAATTAAAGCGAAAATAAGCAACGAGACTTATTTTATTTTTTTAAAAAACCCATTTAACATTTAACATAAGCGACTTTTTTAGAAAAAAAAGCAACGAGAACCTATCTCTCTGCTTTTGCCTTGAGTTCTGATGTACGTAGGCATCGCAACGAGTACATCAGAATGAACATGAACAAAATAATGGCATTAGATATTAATAATAACTCATTGGTCTGGGATATACCTGCACTACTGCCCCAGGCCGGCTTCGGCCAAACCACGCCCACGCCAACAACAGGGGGTTACCCACCCCCACCCACCACCAGGCAGCGTGGCTATATTAACAGTTAGAAGCAATCTGTAGACTTGACAGAATAAAACGAAAATAAAGATTACAGAAAATTGCCTATATACGATTTGCTGCTGCAAGCGTATAGCATACAGTATGGAACCTTAAAGTAAATCTGTTCATTGTTGCAAAATCATACTTGTGTTCCTTCCCTAGAGTCAGCTGGGTGTGGTAAGCAAGGAATTACATAGCTGTGAATCAATCAGTTACAAGGTGGTAAGAGACAATGTTACATGTTTGGAAGGCTCAGAGGCCGAATCAATTCGTTCTTTCTCAGCTTGGGTAGTAGCACATGTAGAATAGTGTAAATGAAGTGCTTGGCCATTTCCCTTGTTATAAATGTATAAAGCCCTGAATGCAGCCCAGGAGGCTTGAGTTTGGTGATGGCTTGGGCACCTGTTGGAGGTAGTGAAGGAAAGCTAGATGTGATAAGGATAACTCCTGCTCATCTTTGTTGGTGAGGGATGAGGAATGTGCTGGAAAGGCATACTGTTGTTATGCTATCGGTAGTGAGACTGGACAACTCACGAAATTGTTAATGCCAGACTTTGATATGAGTGGGGCTAAAACAGGGGAGGTATCAAACAGGAGAAGGAGTAACTTCCAATCACAAATTCAATCAGATGCCCCCCCCCACACACACACACACACATTACTCTCATAATAAGCCAATATGCTTAGGAATTAGGGCTTAACATTACTACAGATGTTTAAATAAGGGTTAATGTTTACTCCTGAATGAGACATCTTGAAGCTTGTATTTTGCAAATGTTAAGCTGTGATAACTGCACGTTGTGTTCATATAGAGTTTCGGTGGCTCACTTTCAAAAGGAAGATATTTTACCCTTGTTCAAAATCTCCTTTTTTGTTAAAAAAAGTTCTTAAAAAGAAACTTTAAAAAATCATCTTATTGTTAGTACAAAGCATGGGACAGACAGCGTGAATATTGACTGTAGGAAGTGGGAGAAAGAGTGTAAGAAATGGGTGGTTTATTTTTCCGAACAAAACATTAAATATCCTCCCCAGAGATTAACTGGTGAACTTCCCTATTAGGATAGCACTAATGTAAGTTCTTATCATTCACAAAAATAAGTTGAAGATCAGAGTGAGCGAGCAGTTTATAATACGGGAGAATATTCGGTAATTAAAAAAGGCATAGTCCTGAAATATTTTTTTGTTTTTTTAGGGTAATGAGTCAGGTTATAGATAGTCTGTATTGGCGTGAGATGGATTGTGTGTAATAAAGGGGTTCTTTTAAGGAAACATGACCACTCTGAATGATGGCAGAAGAATTTAGAAAAATCAGTTCGGAAACTATCGTGGCTGGGAAATAAAGGGTAGCTTTAGCCGAATTACGGAGAAATATCTGCCCAGGGAATGTGAATTCCACAAAAATAATGATCTGCTCTTTAAAAAACACACATTATCCTGAATGAACACAAAATATTGACCAGTGCCTAGAATTAGTGATATCTCAATAGTATTCATCGGCTTGTGAGGAGAAAGAAGTGACCATCCTCCCTTTTTGCCAGTTTAGAATCAGCAGTAGGCACGTTATGAAGCATGCTCAGTTGGCTAGGATAGGTGAGATACTGGGGCATTATTTAGAAATGGCAAGCTGGCAGTTATCACAGGGGACTAAAACTCTGAGCTGTTAATGATCTGCTTTCTGTGTCTAAGATACACTGTTTGATTCCTTCCACTTTCACTTGCCTACTATGTGACTGAGTAAGTCACAGACTGTGTCTCCAGAAAATGGGCAGTTGTGTCCAGGAGGTTTACATGGTCACCTAATAGGTAAAAACAATGCTTCATTATATTTGCAACCCAAGCAAAATGTTAAAGTGATAAAAAATGCATTATGCTGCTAGATGCAAAAAAAAAAAAAACTTACTCTGGATTTGGTATAAGTAAGTTTATGGGGTGTGGGGGCTTGTCCCCTCTGCAAAAAGAAGTTTTAAGGAGGAGCAGTTTTCAAGATTCACTCTTCTCCTGTCTTTTTGGTCTTTTTTTTTTTTTTTTGCTATGGCTTTTTGGTACTTAGCATTTTGAGGATTGACATTTCTGTAGGAAGCCTCCTCCACAGCTGACCATCAGTTACTCCCAGAGCCACTCTGCAATTGTCAGGTCTACCTGTCACTGTACATATCTCTCCTGTACTTAGTCTAATTACATTTAGAGGTAGCGAGGAGACGGAGACATCCTGGGGCAGAATTGTGCTGTTTCCAACTGAGTGTTTCTCTCCCAGTATTTCCCACCCTTGTACATAGCCAGTAACAGTCTGACCGAGGGACATGATATGAGCATCATCACTGGACTGCCACTCACTTCTGCAAGTTCAAATCATGTAGTTGTGTGCATTTTAACAAATTTCAGTTTTGTTTGGGTTTATTCAGAATTGGTTCTTCATAAGGGGTGGTCCCTGGAAGATTAAACTTCAACTTGATTAAGTGATTTAGCAATCGAGATGATGCATGCTCAGATCTCCAGAGATCAATGATCATGAATTGAGTTTGCCAATATAAAGAATGAAACATAATTATTTATAAAATATGTGTCTCCATTTTAATGTTAATGTTGGTTGTGATCTGTCACGTGATTAAGTGAGTTAACTTTAAATTAAAGGTTATGTCTTACCATAACTTGGCATCTGTGGGGGGGTGCAGTTGTGCAGCGGTAGCATTGTCGCCACACAGCAAGAGGTTCTTCAGTTTGATTCTCGGCCGGGATGCCTTCTGTGTGGAGTCTGCATGTCCTCCCTGCATTTGTATGAGTTTCCTGCAGGTACTCTGGTTTCCTCCCACGTTACTGACATGCGTCTGGAGCATTTCCCCCTGGGTCTCCACTGAAAACTGGCTTTGTTCCAAGATGGACTTCCCAGTAAACAAATGATACATAAATAAATAAATCTGTGTTGTCTTTCTTCATTGATCCTCACGATAGGGTCTTGGATCTAACCCTCGGGCGTGGCTCAGCCACATTTCACAGTCTTGAATCTGGCTTTCATGCTCCTCTCTCATACCCACAATGCCTAGCATCCACTCAGCTACTCAGATCGAGTTTGCCAATTCCACACATCCAGCAGTCATACATCAAAGCTTGGCATAAGAGGCTGAGACATAAGACATAATAGTCCCTGTATCGTCCAGGTTCCTCAAGAAACAAGGAAGGGGATAGTTGGGTGGGAAGGTGAAGATGAATGATGGAAGACAACACAGATGTCAAGTTATGGTAAGACATAACTTTTTAATCTGATGTTGTCTCCTTCATTCACCCTCACGGTAGGGTTAGAGTCCCCAGATACGTAAACACTGGGTGGCCCTCATGGAAGGATATGCCGAAGCACCATTAAGCCTAAGGAATCTCTACTCCTAGAAATAACATCCAACTTGTAATGTGATACAAAAGAGTGATTATTAGACCATGAAAGCTGCCACACAAATGTCATCAAAGGAAGTTCTGCAATAAAAGACTGAGAAAGCAGCCATAGCTCTGGTGGAATGTGCCCTAGGAGGTTTAGGTAATTCCAGTCCTTTGGATGAATAACCGAACAAAATGTAGTTGGAAATACATTTTGCCAATGTAAATTTTGATACCGCTTGATCAAGTCTATTAGAGAAGAAGGCTACAAAGAGCTGATCAGACTTCCTGTGTTGTTTGGTCCTGTGTAGGTAAAAACAAAGCTGTCTATGAACATCTAGGAGATGAAGAGCATACTCCCCTTTGTTAGAAAAGTTGGAAAAGAACACTGACAAATGGATGGATTGATTTATATTCTCAGTAGCTACGCTCGGCATAAAGGATGGGTTAGTGCATAAAGACACTCTAGCTTTATGAAACAGAATGTAAGGAAGTTTAGAAGATAAGGCTTGTAGCTCAGAAATCCTCTTAATGAAAGTTACAGCCACCAAGGGGACTGTTTTCCATGACAGGAATTTCATGTCACAGTAGCTGCTGGTTCAAAGGGTCCCTGTGTCAAAGCCTGCAGCACAGAAGTGAGGTCCCATGGAGTAGATGGATCCTTAATTGGGGTCCTTAATAAAAAAAAAAAAAAACACCTTTCATGAAGGATTTGCAAAGTCAAAAGGTAAACAAAGAACATGACTGACTTGCTGTCTGGAAATTGGAAATAATAGCCAATTATAACTTGATAGTGGAGCAACTAGCACCCTTGTTGATAAGGGTACTAAGAAACAGTAACACATCTAAAACCAAGGCTGAAAAAGGGTCAATGTTTCTGCTTCTGGCCTAAATAATAAATCTCTTCCACTTACTGTTGTACACTTTGTTGGTGGAAGCCTTTTGTGATACCAAAAGAACATTTCAGACCAGGGACTTACCCCTGGATTGTCTCACTAGAGTTGGAAGTGGAGGAATGAAGAGGTCAGTTTTAGGGTTCAGAGGTTTGGACATTTCATCCCTGATGGGTGAGAAAGGAGGTCCTGACTTGGCTCCAGAATCCAAGGAGGATAGTCCAGATGAGACGATATAAAGGGGGACTATATCTCTTGAGGCCAGAAGGGGGC
This sequence comes from Protopterus annectens, assembly GCF_019279795.1. Classification (NCBI taxonomy): domain Eukaryota; kingdom Metazoa; phylum Chordata; order Ceratodontiformes; family Protopteridae; genus Protopterus; species Protopterus annectens. The sequence goes on along the minus strand of NC_056745.1, from coordinate 1,461,591,759 downwards.
AATGAGGATGACTGAACTCTTCAGGTTGCTTGCCTTCTGAAGAAATTTGGGGATAAGAGGACGAGGAGGGTAAGCATACAGGAGAACCAGGGGTCTGTCATGGATTAGTGCATCCCTCAAGGACTCCCCTGGAGCGGGGATCAGAGTGAAGATCTTGCTGCACTTGTTGTTGAGGGGAGAGGCAAAGAGGTTACAGCAAAGTTGATCCCAACTGCAGAAGATCATGTTCACTAGTGACTGGTTGAGGGACCACTCAGGTGGAATCAGGAGCGATCTGCTGAGTCTGTCCGCCAGATCATTAGTTTCCCCCAGGATACGTGTTGCAATTAGAAGATGGTTCGAAGAGATTGCTCACTCCCACACTATCATGGCCTCCCTGTACAAAGGGTAAGAATGGGTTCCTCCTTGCTTGTTGATGTACCAGACAACTGACATGTTTTTGGTATGTACCTCAATAGTCCCCAAGGAGAGAACATCCTGAAAGGCTTGCAATATTAATAGGACTGCTCTCATCTCTAGGACACTGATATGTGACCTGGTCTCAGAGGGTGACCACGTACCTTGGACCATGTTCCCATTGTAATGCCCCCCACCCAATCTGGGAAGGGTCCGTGGTCACAGTGGCTATTGGGGAGCTGTTCAAAAATGGTCTGTCTAGAATAACATTGTCTGACTGGATCCACCGACTGATATGAAACCTGCAGATGGGAGTCAATCTTATGCGAAGGAATAAGGATTGAGACAGAATGGAATACTGAGTGGCTAGCATCCACTGTAGAAACTGCATGATAAACCTGGCTAGGGGAACTAACAGAATCACTACAGGTATGGACCCCAGAACCTGCAGAATCAATCAGACCATGGGGGGTTGTGGGCCTAACAGTTGCTGAACCTGATACCTCAGAGTGGCTACTTGACGTGAAGGAAGAGAAGCTATCTGATCCCTCGTGTCAAGCTGCATACCTATGAATTCTAGGTTCTGAACCGTAGTAAAGTTGGATTTGTTCATGTTTACAGTGAGTCCCAGAGAGTGCAATAACTGCAGTAAGTAGTCCCTGGCTTGAATTAGCTGATGCTTTATGGGGGTGGTCAGGAGCCTGTCATCTAACTATGGAAACACCTGGAATCCCCTTAGCCTCAAGTGAGCATCTACCATGGCCTTGCATTTGGTGAACACCCAGGGGGGGCTGTGGTGACCCCAAAGGGCAGCACTCTGAATTGGTAGTGATTGGCTTTCAGACAGAAATACAGATATCTCCTTGAGTGCCTGTTTATTTTGATGTGATAATATAAGTCCTTGAGATCTATCGAGCACATCCAGTCATCCTTGTGCATCAGCTGCAGAATGGACTGAGCCATAACCATTCGGAAACTCGACTTCTTTACGTATTCCTTTAACTTGCTCAGATCCAGGATAAGCCTTGGGTTCCCTGTTTTTTTTGGCATCAAAAAGAAGCAGGAATAGGTTCTGAATCCTCTGTGTCCAGCTCGGACCTCCTGAATGACTCTCTTTTGCAGCAGGAGTTGGATTTCCTGTGCTGCCTGGTCCCGTTGACTGGAAGGCTTTTGGAGTTTGGGGGAATCAGAGAAACGGGAATATAATAACCTCTGGATATTATGCTTAGCACCCAACAGTTTTGAGTCAACTGGGTCCAGGCTTTGAGGTGCAAAGCTAGTCATCCCCCGATTGCCTCCAGAGAAGGACAGTCATGGAGCTATTCAGAAGTATTGATAGGGCTTATCAGGAGGGGGTTCCCAAAAGCCCTGGTTCTGCGGACCCCATTTGCCTCTAGGATGGCGTCTACCATCAACCCCTCCCCCTCTGCCTCTAGAGGAGGGATCTCTGTACAGGTCCTGGAAAGGCCCTTGGGACTTGAGGAACCACATTTTCTTGCTCCCATGCTGGTTCCTAAAGAAGGACCTCTGAGAGGTACAAAACTTGATTCCAACAGCAGAGAGGGTCTTCCCTTCATTCTCACTGCAGGTAAGTATATCTCTGACTGAAGTCCCAAAAAAGAGAAGCCATCATAAGCAGCATTAACAAATAATGTCTTAAAGGGCTCCACAAAATCACATAGCCTCATCCACACATGTCTCCTTAGGGACAGTCCTGAGCCGGCTGCTCATAAGGCACCCTCTGTGGAATAGGAGATTAATCTCATTGCTAAGTTGGCAATAGACGAAAGCATGGTCAGCTTGGGAGAAACTTTCTTAAATTTCTCTGCAGGCATGGACTCAGAGAGAATCTGACAGTTGTTTGATCAGGTACCTCTGCAGCCAAGTAAAATGAGCTAGATATTTTAATGGTGTTCCTATTACGTTATCAAATTGCTGAAACTTTGAAACTGCAAACATCGAACACAGTTAATCGAAGTTTCAGCAATTCGAACTTAAAAAAAAAAAAAAAAAAGGTCAACAGTTAAATAGCTGTAGGGAAATATTTCCTTTCCGCACTATAATGCGATCTCGGAGTTGGTATATTTAAAGAGCAGGGGGTGTGGGGGTGAAGGGGGCTTGCCCCCTGCTTACAACAGTTAATTTATGTTGTTTACTTTATTTTTTTTTTTTAAATTATGAAGCATCAAACATACAAGTTCAACCTTGTAGTGTTCGATGTTTCATGATTTCGATAACGTAATAGGAACCCAGTTTAACAACCTCAGTGCAAAAGTTGTAGATGTTAGGCAGATGGACATTGGCAGTTTCTTCCACCAGCTCTTTCTTGGTGGCCACCACCACCGTGATAGCATAAACCATGAGACCCTTACTCTGGTGTCTTTTGTCTGCAAGGTGCAGTAGAAATCAATCAGACTGCTTGGGTATGGGCTCAGTGGTGTCAGGTTCCTTCCATGCTTGGCAAGACACTAAATCCACCAGGGGATCTGCCGGGGGGGGGGGTCACCCAGGATGTAGATGGGTGCGTTTCAGATACCTCCAAGAGAATTGACTCCTCAGAGGAAGGAGGTTTGGCAGACCACCATCCTTTCTGCTTTAGGATCTCTAATTTGTCCTTGATGGAGACATCTTCAGGTGGAAAGACTTCAAAGGGGAGTCCACATGCCTCCTTTTCCACATCTTCTTCTTCTGAGCAACTTCCACAGCTGGGTATTCTCGGGACATATCAGAAGAAGGGGATCTCTCCTGAACAGGGAAATTTTGGAGGCCAATCCAAAACCAACCCTCGCAAGTAAGGCAGGTGCACAAGGCGAAAAAGGTACAATCAAATTAAAAAAAAGATGAGCGCCAGAGTAAGAAAACATTCCATTTATTGTGGCAACACCAGTAACATAGTACAAGGAATCAGACTGGTTTCAGCAACCCTGCCTTTCTCAGTGACACACACAAAATAGTTAAGTGCTAATATTTATACCTTGACTAATTAACATTTAAGGCAACAATACCCAAAGGGGATGCAATTCCCAAAACAAAATTATCAATGTTCATTATGACCCAGAGAAAATATCCCCCCCCCAAGTCTAATGATCCAGCTTTTTTCTTTCTTATTTAACACAGCATGCCACCCCAATTTATTCATTCTGTCCCCCTGGATCTTATCAATAATCATGAAATGAAAGCCGGCTTTACTATGAGTAAGAACATGCTTATATAAAGCATTTGAGGTCCGTTTATTCCGAATTTCACTTAGATGTTCAGACATATGGATACATAGTGGTCGTGAGGTTTGCCCTACATAAAAGGAGGAACAAGAACATGTAACCAGATAGATTAACCAATCAATCCCACAATTGGAAAAACATTTAATGTCATATACCTTGCTGGTGTTCTTGCTTGAGAATTGTTTAGATTTTAGCATATATCTACAAAGAGAACAGTGTCCACAGGCATAAGATCCAATTAGTTTATCCCCAGTTAAAGTTAGTTGATGGTCCAAATGTTGGGCCACGCTACCCTGTTTGTAATGGTTGAAATGTGAACCCAGGGTACGCTCTCTCCAATAGGAGAACTGGCATTTAGGGGTAAGAATGTTAGAAAGCTCTTAATTAGCTAATAGAATGCTCCAATTGTAATTTATAGTATCCCTAATATTATTAATATTTCTTCCATAGGTGGCCACAAATCTAATAACATTCTCCTCACTATGGATTTTGTCCAATAATTCTGACCTGTTCTAATCCACTGCCCAGTTACTAGCGGATATAATGTTTTTATATTGGTAACCCCTGGTACAAAATCTGTGTATAAGATCATCCCAAAAATGTTCATAACTGTTCTCCAGAGAAAAGATTTGTTTGACTCATAAAAACTGTGATTTTGGTATGTTATCAATGATATGGTGGTGCTGCGGTAGCGTTGTCGCCTCACAGTAAGATGCTGTCTGGTTTGATTCTCAACTAGAGCGTCTTCTGCGTGGAGACAAGCGTGAATGGGCGTACCTTCGTTGAAGGTTGTAAGTCAGGCTTGGCGAGCCGATACGTAAAAATCAACTGCCAATCATTAGTGGACCGGAGTTCCGCTGTGGTGACCCCTAACCGGGAAAAGCCGAAAGACACAAACAAACAAACATCAATGATATGGCATGGATGTAAGCTAGTTGGATGTAATAGGTTATTATACTGTGGATGTTTATGAAAAAACTGTGAAGATAATCCCCGGGATTCATGAAGCTTGTGCCATGCACCAGTGTAGCGTCGGCGATCTAGCACCAAATATGGCCGTCGAGCGATTCAGGTAAGAACTGTTTCCATGTGCACTACCAGTGTACGCCAGAGCTGCACAGCTCCCGGTGCATGTATGCTAATTACCCCATGCACAGCAGTGTAGCATGCAAATGAAAGTATATAGCGATTTATGATGTGCAGGCGTAGCGTAAGCATGTAGAAATGTAAACCAAAAAAAAAAAAACAGTTTACATGTTGTCAAACATAAAACTGGAGCCATGAAAGCGGACCAAACCTACATATTATAATGTTAACATATGCCAGTGGTTAAATATATAGCCAATGGCATAAAACAACATGCACAACATATAAAAAATAACATTTAATTTCATGGCCACACCAACGCAAAGTAAAACTGCAGTGCATCGGTGCGCAAACAGGATTATAATGAAAATATATTTAGATGTCATAAAACTGTAATGTAACGCTATTCATGATATCCCCATAATAGTCAATGGCATACATGCTACACCACAACCATGGCACAAGGGTTGCTAAGGGTCTGTGACAGTGTTCTGTGCGGTAACTAGGAATTAGCAGTCAATGCCATGCAAATGAGTCAAGTAATACTGAATCGCAAATGTCCCACCGGCGTAAGGATGTACCACATGGCGTAGCATTACAACACCGAGGAGTGGCCTGGAGGTAAACATGACATCAAGAGAGGGGTGCGCCACCGTATCTGTAAGCACATTGGATCATTGCTAATCCATGTTGGGTGTTGCTAAGCAAAGCCGCAGGATAGGGGTGTGGAAGTAGCCATAGCTTTGCTTAGCTGAGAGCACACAAGGTAACCAAAAGTTCATGTGAACGTGGATGAAAACATGCATGAAACCCGATAAATGGATGTGCACGGCGCACACCACAGCTGAAATAGGAAGGATATGGGAAGACAATAACAAAATGCTGCAGCATGGTAATTGGAGTACAGATGAATAATTAACACCTAGGAACTCACAGTGGGCCATAGACAGCAGCTAACAAGGCTGCTAGTAGCTACCTGCAGAACAGGAAAGGGGAGGTGCCGTACAGCAAAGAAAAGAGAACTGTCACAGCAGAACAAAGCAAACTTGCTGTAGATCAGCTACATAACACATTTACCAACACAATCCTGGGTTATAGAAGCACAAAACAAGAAAGGTGGCAGCTGGATGCATGCCTGACAATGGGAGATGAATCGGGTTGAAAATAGAAGTAAAGGGCAATAGATGAATCATGGCAGACAAGCGTAAGTCAACACCAAAGGCCCCACAATAACAGTACCTGCTGTAAAACCAATAATTAAGATGCCCTGCAGCTGGAATAGCACAAACACACCCAATTACACCAGCATCCTCCATTGCACAGTAGTATAAGGTGTGGATGTCCCACACACACACTTGTGTATTCCCAGACACTCTGCACCATTGGTGTATACAGACGGGGAACTTTTAATATGTATATGTTAGGGGCTGCCATAGATTTGATTCACCAGCATGTGTTGGAGACTGATGGTGGTGTGGAGGATGATGCTAGCAACCATCTCAGGCACCGGAAGAGGAGACGAGTGTTCAGACCCAGGGTAACCTACCAGGGGCTACATGATCTGGAGATAGTAGAGCGTTACAGGTTGGACAGGGACATCATACAGCAACTTGTTGAGCTGTGCCAGCCATGCCTCAGAGCCAGAGGTAACAGAGGAGAAACCATCCCAGTGGACATGAAGTTATGTGTAAGCTTGAGAATACTAGCCACAGGTACCTTCCAAAGGCCAACTGGGGATATCATGGGGATCTCACAGGCATCAGCATCCAGGGTACTCCACCAGTTCCTGGATGCCATGTTACCACATGCCAATGAGCACATACACTTCCCCCGAACGCAGGAGTAGTTGGCCAGCAATATGCATCTCTTCCACCGTGTGGCGGACTACCCGGAGGTACTGGGTGCAATAGACTGCACGCACATACACATCAAGTCACCACCCGGTGAGCAGGGTAGGCACTACATAAACTGCAAGGGATTCCCCTCCATCAACTGCCAGGTTGTGTGCAATGCCCATGGCATTATCATGGATGTGTGTGCTGGCAGTCCTGGAAGCTATCACGACTCCCAAATCTGGCATGCCTCACAGCTGTATCAGGTATTTACCAGGGGAGACCTCCCATATGGCCACCTGGTGGGGGATGCTGACTATGCACTGGAACCGTGGTTGATGACACCCATCAGAAATGCACACACCGCCATGCAAGAACACCATAATGAAGCACATGCAGAAACCAGAATCATCATAGAGCACGTGTGTGGGATGCTGAAATCATGGTTCTGTTGCTTGGACATATCTGGTGGAGCCTTGCAGTACTCTCCAGGAATGCGTGCCCACATCTTCATAGTATGTGCCATGCTACACAATATGATCCTGCGGAAACAGCTGCAGTAGGGACAGAATGGTGAAGGCCCTCACAGCCCACCACCATTGCCAAGGGACCCACAGGCACAGGGGGACTCAGACCACGAACACCCTGTGCTAGCCTCAGTAGGCAGACGGAGGAGTGCCCAGTATGCCCATGCCATGGCAAAGAGGGAACGTATAGCGCACACACTGACAGTGTAGGCACTCATGGACTGACATTCTTCCCCACCTGCATACACAGCAAACATGGATGGCACACACACACGACCACCTGTAAATTGTCATGTATAGGTGGTCTACTGTGTGCATCCTACATAGGTAGCCCTCAACTATTGTACACACAACCGCCATTGGCACAAGGTAAGGCAATACCTGAATAGTATATTAAGCTATCAGCATGTGTCCATATTGTATGTACAGGTTCATAGATACATAGGTAGGTACATGCCCAACCGCCAAGGCCACTCATAAGCATAGGCAAAATATGTCTGCTGTCGCCACCCCATCGATCAACTAACTGTCCCTCTGTGGAGCAGAGCTACTTGTGAGATCCCTGTGGTGTAGCTACTGTTCACCACCCACTCTGCAAGGATTCCCCAGAGTGTCAGTGAGGGGTTTTGTATAATGTAATCAGGGATGTAATTCCAAATAATGGGGAGTATCCCTGACAGGAATCTTCACAGATGTGTACATGTTACATAGAATACCTTAAACACAGCTTGCATATATATAGGTAGTTCTCCACAGAATAATAAACATGTGGAACACACAACCGCTGAAATATGCATTCATTACCCTTGGACTACCGGTGCCTGCTCTGAGAGGTAAGATATCACTGCCAGGATTAGAACATGCAACCATGTACACATTCATCACAATAATACCACTAAGCTACCCGAGATGTACCAATGGCAGTCGTGTATACTCACAGGATAAAACACAAAAGGTAGGAATGTGTTGAAATAGGACAAACCGGCATGTACACAATGAAAGGTGTATGTTTTATATATATATATATATATATATATATATATATATATATATACACATCATCATATATATAGAGAGAGAGAGAGAGAGAGATGTAGATATATGGGGATATACATATATATGTAGATATATAGATAGGTTAACAACATCTACATAACCATGGAGGTACATATAAATGGGACACCTACCACATACCGACTGCTTTACATACCGATGCATGTAATCCCGAGGCTTAAGGTCTGAAAGAACACAGTACCGAAACACCAGATGCGCGAGGTGAAATCTCACGATGTTAATGGACAGTTAGTCAGTGCTTCTGGTGTTGCGGTTTGGGTAGGTTACTGTGTGTACGTGTGTTTCTTAGGGCTGTAGAGTGTCTAAATGTGTGTTCTCTGTGTGGTGTGTGTGTTCTTGGGGGACTGTAATGTGTGGTTGTGGGTTAGCTTTGTGCGTCTGTTTGCGTGACCTAGGATGTAGAATATTAAAGTAGGGGGTGGTGTGTGGGGTGCAGACACCTACATGGGGTGTGTAGGGGGGCTTGGCCACCTGCTCATACGTAGTGTAGGATGGTTTGTTTGGATGTGTTGGGTAGCAGTGTGTCTGTGTGTGCATGTGTTTCTTCCCTGTTTGTGTTACCTTTGCGAGTTACTGCTGATGTCGATAATGTGAGGTATGGGAGTCTGTTTCCGGGACTGTGTGCATCGGAACACTGTGGTTTTGGGATTCCGTAGGTCTCCCGTATACAGCGGTTGACGTGTTCACATATGATTATAACATAGACCATAGCAATCACACATTCCGCCACTACCAACCTTTATGAACAAAGGATATGGAGAGTATATGCCTATACACCATTATAAATATGTACTATGGACATGAGCCAATGATAGTGTTACCACCTGTTCCACTTTGCGAGGGACACTCCCTCTTTGTGTGGTTGTGTCCTGACCAAATATATTAAACGTGGCAAATGTCCTGGGATTGTAGGACATAAGTATGTCCCATATGTACTGTAATAGCTGCATACAATAGTTATTTCTGTATCTAAAGTACCTATATGGTACAGGAAACAGGATAAGCTACTAAACTGCTACAAGAATAAGCTTATAATTAGGCAAGAAAGTAAAGTTCTATCCCTTGTACTGACCATGGGTTTGTGTCAGCCTGTAAAATCAGATGTGTGTTCCGAAAAGGACCCACTATGGACATATGAAAAGGTGGCAACCCTAGCCAAAGAGGGTCAGTCACCAACACAAGTATGATGACTGCAAATACCTATGACAGAAATACACAGCTATCATGTAGCAACACGTTATTACATTCAGATGTATTACCAAAGGGATTCAAGGACTAACATCACCTGCATGCTATACAGGAACCACATAACAGTGCCTTAATGAATCAGCCTGCAAATACCATTGTATCAGTCCACAAAAGGATAGATGTTCAAATAGGGAAGGAACCCTCACGTACATAGTGATTATGTATAAAAGCAGTTCCTACACACCTGCATTTGCTAAGCACACCCACCAACATCACACCCACACCCAAACATATTACAATACAAACTGTAATAACATCACAAATCATTCACACACTGTACGACATCTGCAGAAGCCTTAACATACCTTGTCAGAGACACATTAACATGGCCCTATGTGAAATAGCGGCTGTTATACAATGGAACAGCTGCTGATGTAATAGGGTTTGTTTGCATTTATCCCATTTCAGAGGGTTGTACGTACACCGGGATGTGTTAGCAATTAGTGAGTAACAGCACAGTATGCTACACTTGTACACCAAATCAAGGATGTCTGGTGAGCACACTGTACACCACATAACAGTTCATGCATAGCCATACAGCCTTGAGCTGCCCAAACATCCTTGCCAGACTTAAACATCTGCAGAAGTATCAGGTACAAACAAACCCTGCATAAGTAGCACTGTTCAGAAATATAACAGCTGTACTCACATGTAGAACTAAATTATCTAGCCATTACACACAGTCCACGGGAGTCATGAAGCTAATATATCTCTGTGTGTCTCCATATAGCTGTTGAAATATATCGCGATAACACATCTAGGCCGTCTCCCTTGAAAGTAAGGCAAACAGAGAATGCCCAAAAGGAGTACTCGCTTATACACCACTGTTGCTATGGTATCGGCTAATGGAGTAGCTGCACAGCTGATGTGCATCCAATTAGCTACTTTGGAACAGCAATTGGTGGACAGGATACCACATGTTACCGATATGTAACTGGAAAAGGATGTGTTATCACACATTCAAACCATCAGTATATACCAGTGGAACATTACAAAGAACATTGGAACACAAACCGAAAAGGATTGAATCACCTGTTAACGATACCTCGGGTTACTAATAAGGTATGTAGAACAGTCAGTATGTCTGTGTATGTAGTACTAATCTGTAGTATTTAAAGTGCACGCCATCCATATAGTGGAAACAGTTATCTTGTAGTGATGTATTGTTGAGCAAGTAACACTTGTAGTATTTGTGTGTACTGCTGTAGGTCACAAGGCAAACACCACATACACCACAAGGGATGCTATATAAGGGCTTTGACCAGAAATACTCCTCACCAGCCGACGTCAGTGGCAGGGCTGGTCCAACAAGTATGTGCTATAACAGGGGATAGTATATGTTGATATATTGTAACTGTAGCCATATGTATGGGTGTAATACAGAGAATAACATGTGGAAGGTTGGGCCACTGTGCAAGTATGATTTGCATTGTGGGATATTGTGCCAATAACTCTGTAATGTACAGTATTTTAGGCAGATATGTATTACAAGCTACATAGTATTACTGTAATGGTAGGCAAACATTAGTTATGTCAATTGGCATTTACAATACACAATAACAGGATACATATGTCTTTTAGTGAGCTGACAGTTTATCAGCATGATAGCAAAGTAAATTGGAAGAGCTATTTAACTAACATGCACAAAAGACATGTAATATGTGCAAAGGTAGGTACTAGGCTGTCTTACCAAGAGTTTCTATAAGCCTAGCTAGCGTGTGTTGTCTTTCGCCACCCCCATAAGTTGGTTCCCTGTGCCACTGAATGGCAGAGCCAATAGTTCCCTGTGCCTCTGTCCAGCAGAGCCACTGCAGTGATCCTCGGGTACATGTCTGTCTCCCATCCACACGTCAAGGTTTCTCTTAAAGAGTGCTCATGAGGGGCCCTGCTTGATGTACATTGGAATCACGTTCCAAAGCATAGGGAGTGTCCGGGTCAGGAATCTATCCGTTCAGCACATCCTACTCATCATTGTGGTTAGGTGTATATCCCTAGAGCATGTGGCTCTCAGGGGCTTCTGTTTAGGTGGAGCATATCCAGCAATACAGGGTTGGACATGGGCCTTGTATGTCAAGCAGAGATCACCTGTGAGTATGCGGTATGCAACTGAGTACAGCTGGAGTTTCATAGGTTGGGCTGCATAGGTCATCTGTTTGAGGTCAGTAATCCTCTTGGTGTGGTACTGGTGTGGTCTTCCAAGCTGTTGCAGTTGTCTTGTAAGGTATATCCCAAATGGGGTGTTGTATCCTTTAATGGGTCTGATATGACATGTGTAGAGTCACAATGGCCCCTCTGATCTGGATGCAAACCCATTACAGATTAGGGGGGCCATGTAGAAGGATATTCTAATCACCTTGTCATTATGGGTATCGAAGGAGAGATTGCTATCTACTGGTGTTTCCGGATCCCGTATTACCTTTTTGTATGTAGGGGACTAGCACCTATGTGGTAGTCTGCGGGTAGTTTGTTATATCCAAAGGGGATGACTATGCACTTTTAGGCATTCAGCTTGACGCCATGATATTAACACCAGGTATCCATCTCATTGCGACCCTTCCAGAGGGTGTCTGTAACAGCTGGGGAAACAATTATGTCCCCTAGTTTGCAGTCGTCTGCAAACCTTTTCAGCCAAAGCCCTCCTGTACTTGTCTGTATATCAGAGAAGTATATACCAAACATGAGGGGTTCTAGGACTGAGCCCTGGGGGACGGCAGTTGTAACTGGTATACAGTCAGACCTAGGGTATGCAACTCCCACTGTGTGCTTTCTGTCCATGAGCCACTTTGCAAACCATCACATGACTTAGGGGTTAATGTTCAGGCGGATGGGTATGTTGATAATACCAGAAGGAGGAATGGTGTTGAAAGCCTATGATAGATCTAGGTAGGCTGTGTGGACCTCCTTACCCTCATGTAATGCCTTGGAAACTGGCTCTAAGAAGTCCACCGGGTTTAGGAGACATGGTCCGGCCTTAACAAAGCCAAACAGGGAGGGGTCAAAGGTTGGGAGTTACCCAAAGTCTCTTGTGACAGTGATCCATGATATGCAGCATAGCCTTGCAGACCAGGCTAGTCAGGCCTAAAGGGAAATAGGTCCCATGATCCATTGTGAATCCACCTTTGTGGAGTGGGATAACTGTTGCTGTGCGCCATTCAGGGGGCACTATGTGAGGCTATTATTGAACATGGTGCGTAGGTGAGGAGACAGTACGATCCAAAGTTCATGTAAAATGCAGCCTGGGATGTTGTCCGGTCCCATGGATGCTGTGATATTGCCTTTAGAGTGTCCAGCTTTGAGAGGTATCTGCCAGGATGTTGCCAGTATCAGTTGTTTCTGTAATGTTCGTGCCTTTGTGCTGTAACTCAGAGCAGATCTGGTTGTTGACATCAAGGCTTTGCGGTTGTTGTTGGTATTAGTTGCATTATAGTTTTCATAGCTAGCTTTGGAGGATCTTATAAGGGATCTCACCTTCTTAATGAGGCTGGCCAGGGATCACCTCCACGCATGGTATTGTACACTCGTTTGCAACAGTGTCTTCCTCCTGTAGTACAATATGTTTATGGCAGGGGACCACCAGATTGGTTTAGTTAATTATGAGTATAGCGTCCTGGTTCTGTTTGGGATAGCACAAGCCATGCACTCCTGTAAGTGCTTATAGAGTGCATTTGTGTAGGATTCAGCAGTTGTAACAGTACTGTCCATCTGCATGGGTGTCATGACGTCCACCACGTCTGCCTTAAGAAGCATGTAGATGGCCTTGTAGACATATTATACTGTGGTTCCCTTAATGGGGGGTAGGTGTGGGATGTGGATATCAATGGTGTTCAGCACATGGTCTGATTGGACCAATGAGGAATTGGCTTCACGTGTGGAGCACCAGTCATTCATGTTGGTAATGACTAGGTCTAGGGTATTGTTGCCCCTGGTGGGTGTGTGGATATGTTGAGTCAGGGAATTTGTGTTTAGGAATTCCAGAAACCATTGAGCTAATGTGTTGGTACATGAGTAGTTTTTCCAGTTAATGGTGGGGTACATACAGTGAGGCATATGTGATGAGTGTGGTGTTGTGCGACTGTGTACCTTCTCCACATGACAGTCAGGGTCAGGCTTGGTTGGAGAGACCTTTACCTCCAGTTTGGCTAGATGAGTGCATCTCTCACAGGTTGTAGTGTTGGGTGGTAGGCGGAGAGGTTTGTCTGTGTACATGAGGCAATGTGTACATTGCCTCAAGATGTCCAGATTCATCAGATAGACAGGTGAGAACACTGGCAGTTGACACTTGGACATGCCTGAATATAGAACTACATTCACCTAGATAAGTGAGGAAAGTGAGTACAAGAGCTACATTACTCTACTCAAGTGAGAAAAGTATGTACAAAACCTGTTCACCCTTATCTGTAGCTGATGTGGAAGATTGAGTGCTATAGAAATTATTAGCTTACGTACAGTTTACAAGTCCTGAACAAGTGCTTAGCATGAATAAGCAATCCATATAGGGTCTTGGATAATATAAAAACATGGCCCCCTCCCCCCAACAGGTACACAAGCATATATCCATGTACACCACAGTGCTCCTGTACCCACAACTATGCAGGTACAAGCTGCACTCAGTCTGCATAGGAACTGCCCACATCACAGGTTGTATCATACACATATGGCAAAACAAGATGCTCTCCATGTACACATCATGTAAAACATAGCTCCATATCAGGTTGTGTACACACTGAATGGTGCACATCAACAGGTATCACAACACATAAAGGGGGAGACACCACTGATAATGGGAAGTACTGCACTACTACCCTGCTGAGTCTGGTCTGGAAGGCCATGAACCTTGATCACTTATGTGATATCAGCAGTACAGATGTAGATGACTGTATGGTTGATGTCACACTGCATATCATAACCTTGCCAGGTCATAGGACATCATCACCCATACTGTGTACCACCTACACTCGGTATACATGATGCACATTCCTATGTCACAGGAGTGTTTTGCAACAGGACTGCTGGCAGAAACAACACTACAGAAGGTGTCTGAATAATACATAATCATCAGACCGGTGGCAGCTACAGTATGTCAGGGTTAATGAATTCTATCCCCCCTCATTGTAGTCCATACCTCACAGACAAACAGAAGGCATCTGCCTATTGAAGTATGTGAATGACTATGACCTAGGAGCAATAGCTGACTCGCATTGTCACCCCTATGTTAATAACACTGTACCCATGAACTACCACCTAAGCAGCGGTCATCATAATAGACACTTGTGTGTGAGGGATGCAGCTGGGCAGTTGTCTTTCCTGTGATAGCTACATCACCACACCTGTCAGGGAGTCATATATGGCAACCCTAATAATAATAGGGTGCCATTCATGAATATAGAGATCATTGTTCAGCCATACAGAACACTGAAGTGACCTATATCAGATCACATATTTCCTTTAAGGGGTATTGGCCATGTGCAGATGGCCTACACCAGCCTTCCCATTCCCCATCTCCACTATGTAGCATGATGCATACCCTGAATAAATCCATGTCCAACCCAGTGATGTCGGACATGCTACATGTACTCATCCTGATCTCAAACACATACTTCATGGACATCCACCTACCACATGCTGGACAGATCCTTGTCCCATACACTTGACATAGTCCTGCCATACTATGCATTCCTGTCCATCAAAGCTGCTCATCGCTCCCCTCTCAGACATGGTGTGATGACCGCATGGTAATGCATGGCATATGTATCATTAACCCTGTGGATCAGTAATGTGGCACTGCTCCACCTGGTCCCACAGACCCGCCTGTCAGCTACTGCCAGGTAACCTTTCATCCTAGATGCATACATGGCCCATGGCATATAGCCCACTAGTTGACTTTGACTGTACATGCCATAGTTGATATCCATCCCTGCAAATACCATCTGGCTAGCCAGTGTCCCATGTGTATCACATGTGCAACACAGGTGATACATGGCAGGATGTTGAATCGTTGTACAGTGCCATGTAGATGTATATGGCAGAACACATACATGTAAAACCTTATGTGAGCATGTCTGCAGGGTCACAGGTCATGTCTGTTAAGGCAGTGTAAGTCCTTATATGTGACATATACACTGCATCAAGGTCGACTGCATTAATGTGGACACATCCAGCCATGTGCTGATAGGTAGGAACACCAGTACAGGCAAACAGACATGCCCACATCAAGACAGCAACCACATGGAGTATGAGCAATGTAATCAGGTGACACACACACACACACACACACACACACACACATACACACACACACACACACACACACACACACACACACACACACATATATATGGTGATAATATCCACTCAACATTGAGTGTCACATGTGTGTGACACACACGTCAGTGTCATGTAGGTTTGCAAATACAACTATTTAAACTGAATTAATGTGATACACATGTATGTTCAGCTGTAGCTCTGTATGTCTCTGAGGTACTGTGACCTCTCTCCATCATTATGTCTTCCAGGTATGCTGTGTGCAAGGCTTCCCCTTTTACACGCTTGGAGGGTTAGGCCCTCATCCCATACCTACTCGATAATCACAACATCCTGTTCAGCCATGTGCCACAGGATGCACAGCAGGGGGATGCCCTGTGGATGGAACTTCGCAGGAGGGTTAATGATGTGGGTGGCCACAACTGCACATACCAGCAGGTGCGTAGACACTGCACAGACCTCATCAGATGGGCAAAACAGCATGCAAATGCAATCGTCAGAGAACAAGGTGCAACAGGTGGTGGATCACTAACCCAGCCCCCACTCACACGTACCAAGGAGCTACTGGCCAACCTGGGGACACCTGCAGAACCACATCCACAAGCCTTAGCCAATATTGTGGAGGTGGGTGTCTTTCAACCACTGAGCCTGGAGTTGCCTGGTAAGTCAGTACTGCACCTATAACAACTATATTCCATAGAGCTGCATGTGTCACTGTACAATATGTAATATAACATCATATGCAAGGCATGTATAAACACATGCCGTATACTATAGTATGCTACTCTGTGTATGCACACATGTGCATACACCATAGTATAGTCTAATGTACTGGTGTATGTGTTATGCACATTGCTCCCTGTAGCCTTTATACAGGGGTGGATTATGCTCATACTACTGTGTTACTCCTATTTAGGTACCTCTGGCATTCCACTGCAACAGCAGCCCATTGCAGGTGAGTGTTATTATTTATCAGGAACTGTAATGCATAAATCTATCTGCCATGTGGCCATTCACAACATGTACACATAATGAATGGTCCTGTCACAATATACAGGTCGGACCTGCAATGCATCACAATGACTATCCATGTGCCACACTTGCAAACTATGTGAATCATCTTACCAACATGAATCCTCACAAACTTTATTGCCAGCTATGTTGACAGCTGTGCATACAATGGTGGAGGTGCTGTTCACTTTAGGAATGTTTAACAGATCTTATCTACACATGTGGTGAATACAAACAGTGCTACACAGTGGGCTGGAGTATGGCCAGCAAACAGGTTTCACCAGTGTGGATCATAGCCCTGCTATGAATGTCACACAATGTGATGTGCTGTCTTGACATGTCCATGACATCTATTGGCCTGGCTGCTACACTGCCTACCTAACCTGAAAACATATCCCACATACCACCCTTTATCTGCATAACCCTGTTGTCAGTGGAGCATATATGTTATATGGGACAACACAGACATGTGAAATAGATGCCCATCACTATAATTTGGACAACACATGTACATACATGGTCATGGAGGATGGCCAGAGACATGGAGCAACACACACAGTAAAAGTGTTGTGTTTGTGTGTACACCCTGTCGTACAATGACTACACATGGTTCTGCCATGGCCTTTGCATAATGGTCATAATGTAGCTGTGGAACACTAGACATCCTACAGGCTTGTGCACATCTTGTGTAGGTGTAACATCAATCCACCACATAGGATGTGTTGAACATCTTGAGGGTGTTGCAACATGACAGCAGTCACCTGTACAGTATCCACATCAGACCACAGATACAGTACATTCCCGTTGCTGGTGATGGACATAAATGCCATACTAGCTCCTCGTGTGTGTGTGTGTGTGTGTGTGTGTGTGTGTGTGTGTGTGTGTGTGTGTGTGTGTGTGTGGTACATAGATGTCATGTGGGACATGGTGTACCAACGTGTTTGTCATGTCTGCCCATAGTTGCCAGGCTGCAGCAACATGGTTGGAGATGTGCAGGGGTGTCATCTGTATATCCATCAGTGACCTGTGTCACAACTTCCACATCATGGTTTAGTGTGTATACACCTCAGTGACGTGGGTCACATTCCACAGTATATATGTATTGTATCTGAACACAGTCATGGCTATGAACCCTGTCTGTAACTCACACTGTATAGCACTAGAGACTCCTCATGATTCCCTGCAATGGCCATGCACATCAGCTAAATTTCCAGTATATCTGTAGGGTGGACAGACAACACTGAATTGGTACACCATTGCCCCACTGTATATTCAACAGGTCACCATTGTGTTAAACATGTATGCATGTCATTGCACAGGTCAGCAGATTGCATGTCATTCTACATGTGATTATCAAGGTCATATGCCACACATCAGGAAGGTGTACTGTTAACCTGTGCTGGTCCACATGGTGTAACACAGGGATGTATGCTAACCACTACTATGATTGTGTAATTTGCATGCCATCTGCTATCACACATGCATGCTGTTGTGTGCAACCTAGGGATGTATGATAACTACCACTATTATTGTTTGCGCTGCATGCCGTCTGCCATATCACATGCATGTTGCATGCCTTCTGTCATATCACATGCATGTGTGTGTGTGTGTGTGTGTGTGTGTGTGTGTGTGTGTGTATCTATTGTATAGATTGTAATGTACAGTTCTTGGCTGCTCTCACAGGTGATGTAGGTGCATTGCCCTCCTGCGGTACATCAGATGTTAGTGTCCCCACAGACTCTAACAGTGATGATGAACGTATGATTGGGTCACAGGCAGAATTGTCAGAGGCTGAAGCTGTGCCATTGGTTGCCATTCCATCTATATCCACCTCATCCCCACACACAGATCCCATACCTGCATATACCCCATCACCAGTGACCATAGAGGAAGGACAGTTGTCACATGGTAGCTTGGAACAGGAAAGTGCGGGCGCTATGGAAGGTGTGCCTGCACACCATGGTGTCAGCCAAACTACTGGTGGTGCCCCACACAGGCATGTGGCCAGTGCTGCTCGTATGAGGACCTCTGGCCAACATGCTCCTGCACGACAGAGCACAACAGCTGGTGTCACCAGACGCATGTTTCAGGCTGTAATGGAGGCACAGACACATGCTGAATGGTGCAACAGAGAAGATCAGAGGCTACAGATGGCTGCCGTCCATTCTTTAAACAACAGCATCCAGGCAATGGTAAATGCTCAACAGCAGATTGCTGATGCTTTGGATAGATGGTTGGGTGACATGGTTGGAGTCCTTGACCGTGGCATGACAATCCGCAAGCGTGAGCTGTCTGTGTTGGAACATCTAGTAGGAGTGAGGAGTCGGGCACATGGACGTAGGCCTGCTACATCACCTGTGTCAGGTCTACATGTACAAGCTACCTCACATGCCCGCTCCCATAGTGGTGGTAGCAGCAGCAGTGCATCTGTTGCTGTGCTGTCCACACCACGACACAGCAGGCCATGTGCACATGGCCTGGGATGGTCCCAACAGGGACACGGTTCCAGTGGACTAGTGACATCAGACAGTACCCAATCTGCACCTCTGTCTGGTAGTGCCGGTGCAACCCCTGGCAGGCACATGTCACATGTCCATGGCCGGACACCGTGAACTGTAAAACCTCGCCTGTACAGTCTGCAGCTGTCAATAATACCCCTGTGTAGGCCAGACACATGGGAGAACTGTGTGCAGACATACACGCACACACTGGACACATATGTAGGGCACCGCAACACACACATGCATAACATCCACACACTCCCAATTAGATCAAAGACCCAAACCCACACACATGATGTCATCCAATGGTGCAGCCTAGGCCTCTGGCAAACATTAACACCCTGTTCATATGATGATGCCTGTGCTGCATCCCTGACATCCACACCATCGGTGCAGGGACATGCTCATATGGTCTGATGCACAGGGTGAACAGACTAGGATGATATGTATAGTTTACAAATGTTGAGGACTGTAGACAGTCAGCAGTTATACCATGTAGTACAGGTGTACAATACTGTTAACAGTATGTGTTTTGTGTAACAACAGTGCAGCCTAGGCCTCCGGCAAACATTAACACCCTGTGCATATGATGATGCCTGTGCTGCATCCCTGACATCCACACCATCGGTGCAGGGACATGCTCATATGGTCTGATGCACAGGGTGAACAGACTAGGATGATATGTGTAGTTTACAAATGTTGAGGACTGTTGACAGTCAGCAGATATACCATGTAGTACAGGTGTACAATATTGTTAACAGTATTGGTCTTGTGTAACAACAGTAAATTCATGTTGGTCATGATGTTCTGCTGTCCTTCTTCAGGTCTAATTGCACGTGCTGGTGGATGTCAGTGTTTGCAGTTAAGTGTCCCATATGTCAATGTGGACTACTCAAAGGTATGTATGAATATACCAGCATGCACCATGTAGCTGCCACATACCAGTGAGAATGTCCCACGTTACAAACATGTATACCATTCCAAGAGCATGATAGCTGTGTATTAAGCTACTGTGGCCACAGATGTGACATCCATAAAGGGTGACATCACAGGTACAGTTACATGGAGTGGTGAGGTAAGAGAGTGGTCTAGCTGATTACAAGGGTAAAGGCCAGTGGGAAGTGTGGTGCCTCAATGGGACTCAGTAATACACATTCCCATGACAGGATGCCAACACACAACTGCACCTACACACTCAGGTATTGACACACATGTATTCAGTGACACAGCAACACACCCACACATTCACAGCTTTACCGACACTGTAATACACACTCGCACAGAGTTGCTACTGGTGTGCTGAGGACCCCTGCCTATGTGCAAATCATCATTACAGTATTGTGCACCTACATGATGTGCCACAGAGAATACACATGTACAGGTAGTCAGTACGGCCTAAGATCGGGGACATCAACATGGATAGTTGAATGCATCACCTGGATGGTGGGAGGGGCCCTATCAGTTCAGTATAGTAACATACATCCTCACCCCAGGGACCAGTCAGCCCTACATACACACACTGTGGCATTCAGTAATTAATATACCTATGCCATGCACATACAGATACCTCACATGTGTGAGATACACCCCCCTGCCTATGTCCTGCTTTCTACATTGCAGTCTGTACAGATGTGTACACTAGTGTACAGGAGAGTGAGTAACAATTGAGATGTATTCCACACAATATGTGACAAATATGGACACACACGCAACCACACATGCCAGTACTGTGAATCTCAGACCTGCTTAGCTCATGTTATGTATGTCAGACGTACAGCAGTATTGCACACGTTACAAATTGTACTGACGCTTCCAGTGCCAACAGTGCTGATATATGCACTAGGGACGTCATATCTATTAACAGGTATCAAGTGATTTACCTTCGCTGTCTACAGCAAACATCTGTTTGCAAAGATGCCCTGCCACTTAATTATTTCAACACATCTGTCCATACCTGTGGTACATCTTTCTGTACATTCTGCATATCACCATATACAGTTGGCAATGTTGAGGCTGCATTGCAGCTGCATGATGTACTAGGATACATGCCACCTGCATACATCAGCAACTGCACACGCATGTTATCTGAATGCACAACACTACGTGTACAGGTGTGTAGGTCCTACAATCCTGACATTTGGTCATGTTTGTAGGCATTGCAATTGGTGGATATGTGTAATAGCATACATGACACATGGACTGTTGTATGATATGATGGGTGTAATGGGTGACCGGTACAGAGGGAATGTTACCTCTGTCAACACTGATATCACACCTTATGCACTGTTAGCATTCAGCAGCCATGGACCTGCATTCCATGTGCATATGTGTAATGGCTGTAGCCATCTGTTTGCACAAAGGACTACAACAGCTATGCTATTTACAGGTATGTTGTGTGTGTGGCATGTACATACCCAGGGCAGGTGCATGTATGTCATATCCATACATGAGGGTGTGTACTGGTGTACAGCAACAGACATCTGCTAATAGTAGACAGTGCTGAGGGCCCTTGGTATGTGTACAGCTGACCTGGTCACAGACAGTGGTATCATTGCATTGCATAACACATGGTGCAACTGTGTCAGTACATGTGTACTGTCTACAGTTGATGTAGAGCTTAGTACAGTACACAGGTCAAGGGTCACATGGTGGTGTACTCATCTGTCATACATGTATGGTTGTGTGGTGGTGGTCCAGGGGCATGGTGGTGTCTGCAGTTTACATCCTAGAATCCAGCATGTGACAGTGTCCTGCACATGGCTCATCTGTGATGCCTTTCATGGGGGGACCAGTCAGTACATGTGAGTGGCCTTTATGTAAGTGGGTACACCACCTGGAGCAGTCCGTACCTGTGTTATGGCCCACATGTCTGTTTCTGAGGTATATGGTGGTAGTGCTAGGTTCTGAGGTATATGGTGGTAGTGCTATTGTGCACTACAGAGACATCAGCCAGGTGTTCCTCACTGCACATATGTCAGTACTCCCCATTGTTGGATCCACAGTGGCCAGCTGTGAATATGGATGCTACACATCTGGCACTGGTTAGCATAAGAAAACAATGCAGTTGTCCTGTACGTGCATGGGAGTTAACCTGTGTTTAGGACATTTGCCTTGGAATGGCACTGTGTGGGCGGATGCGACTTGGGTAATATCCACACTCCCTTGTATCATGGATGCATGTGATATGTGACAAAGGCCTGCCTACTGTCAGCCATGTCATCCCAGAATGACAGCTGATTTGTAAAAGACCAGTGTCAAATATATGTAGAGCAGCGTTCCCACTAACAATGACAACTACTAACACCAGAGCCCATTACAATGTGTTCTTTAAGTCTACCTGTAATAGCATGGCCACTGTGGCCCTCCATGTTTAGCATCAGAGTGCATCCCAGTTATCCCTGTGCTACTAGGAGTATGAGCATGCCCAGTATATCCTTGTGTAGATGGACACATAGTGCATTCCGAACATCCCTGTGCTACTAAGTGTGTGAGCATGCCCAGTGACACCTTGTGTTTGTTATGTGCCTCTGTGTATGGGCATGGCCATTGTAACCCTGTATAGTGGTAGTAGTCGTCCATTCCACAGATGGGCATACTCCAGGTCAGGATGGATTCATACTTTAAACACACAGGTTCACAGATATGTACAGCTTAACTGCCAGCATCCCTGTTGATGTCTGCATTCCCAGACGGTCATAATAACAGCCTTGACATGTGTAGTCTGTGTGGCGTGATTCGTAAGTATGCAGTATTGTAACAGTAATCTGTAAATAGGCAGGTGTTCCGTACCCGACACTGGCGTGTGTGTGTGTGTATGTCTGTCCCCATTTGCCGGTGGGCTCTAAATTGCTTTAGACTGGCCACACTCCATACATTTCTTATATCCACTGTTAGCAAGGCCGATGATGTCACCCATCTACAAATACACCTCTGGGAGTGCTGTGTCCCAGTAATCTTGGTAGCGTGTTCTGTAACTTCGTAATGCTGTAGTGTAATAAAGTAGTTAGGTCAGTGTTCTAGTCCCACACTTGCTGTGTGTGTGTGTGTGTGTGTGTGTGTGTGTGTGTGTGTGTGTGTGTGTGTGTGTGTGTGTGTGTGTGTGTGTGTATATGTGTGTCTCCCCATTTGCCTGAGGACTGAGTAATACCTTTATACTGCTCACACTCCATACATTTCTTATACCCACTATTAGCAAGGCCGATGATGTCACCCATCTACAAATACACCTCTGGGAGTGCTGTGTCCCAGTAATCTTGGTAGCGCGTTCTGTAACTGCGTAATGCTGTAGTGTAATAAAGTAGTTAGGTCAGTGTTCTAGTCCCACACTTGCCATGTGTGTGTGTGTGTGTGTGTGTGTGTGTGTGTGTGTGTGTGTGTGTGTGTGTGTGTATGTGTGTCTCCTGGTTTGCCTGAGGACTGAGTAATGCCTTTATACTGCTCACACTCCATACATTTCTTATACCCACCGTTAGCAAGGCCAATGATGTCACCCAACTAAAAATACACCTCTGGGAGTGCTGTATGCCAGTAATCTCAGTAGCATGTTCTGTAACTGCGTAATACTGTAGTGTAATAAAGAAGTTAGGTTTGTGTTCTATTCTCACACTTGCCGTGTCTGTGCGTGTGTATGTGTGTGTGTGTGTGTGTGTGTGTGTGTGTGTGTGTGTGTGTGTGTGTCTCCCCGTTTGCCTGAGGACTGAGTAATACCTCTATACTGCTCACACTCCATACATTTCTTATACCTACTGTTAGCAAGGCCGATGATGTCACCCATCTACAAATACACCTCTGGGAGTGCTGTGTCCCAGTACTCTCGGTAGCGTGTTCTGTAACTGCGTAATGCTGTAGTGTAGTAAAGTAGTTAGGTCGGTGTTCTAATCCCAGACATGCCAAGTGTGTGCGTGTGTGTGTGTGTGTGTGTGTGTGTGTGTGTGTGTGTGTGTGTGTGTGTGTGTGTGTGTCTGCCTGCATGAATCAAGTACAGTGTTTTGTAGTATTCACTGTAGCGTGTGTCCTAAATGCGTGTTGCTGCAGTGTGATACGGTAGGGGTTTGTATACAGGACATGGCAAGTGTGTGTTTGTCTGTCAGAGCCTGTGTAGAGGTGGTCGTGATCGTCTTACATATGTGATTCACTAAGGCCAGACAATGCTGTACACATGTGCTCTGTATGGACCCATGCCACTGACACCATGGAATACCTGTCCATTCTATACATGCAGGTGCAGGGCCAACCTGCTCACTGTAAGCAGGTTTCACCACACCAGACCAGTATTGGCATATCGGGGTATAACAGGCTGTGTACACTACATGTGTCTGCCAAACCAGGTACTCCTGTACATGTCATTGTACAGTATTGTGGGACATGCACATCCCAGGCAATGTCCATGTGAAGGACTATCAAACACAGACATGGCATGCATTGCAAAGCTACGGCCCTACACATTGTTAACCAGGATGTCAGGCCAGATATTGCAGTACCCATCTGTGTGGGACATTGCAGACACTACTCCCCTGCACTGCACACCATTGTCGGGTGACGTAATGGCAAGGATTACCCCTCACCCAGCCTTGTACAGCCATCTTGCACAGCCAAACACTACACACCCATGGAGCAATGCATACTTGCATGACAGTACTGGCACCCTGTGTCTGCATGTGGGTTGTGATGCTCCCAACCACGGTCACTCCCAGTATAAACCTCATTGGCACACCAACAGTTGTCAAGCACTTTCACATGGCCTAGCCCATTGAACCTCCAGATATCTCCTGTGGTGCATGTTGTCCTGTGCAT
>NC_056745.1:1461551809-1461561809 GCF_019279795.1 Protopterus annectens | reverse complement strand
ATCTTTGCTTTACGGCTGTAAGGTAGGGTTATACATGCAACTATATGGTATAGTTTGCAATCCTGAGAATGCCTAGGGTGAGATTGCCTACTAGATATGGGTAGGGGTCACTATGTGCAGATATGGCTGTGCCTATCAAGCAGCCCCAGTATGGCTGGTTTTGGTGAACATTCAGGAAGGGGGGCTTTGTGTGCTGTGAAGGGGCTGATGGGTATTCAATTATGTATCCAGGTGTGTTGGGGTTGGATGGCTCAGTTCAGGCCAAACCATTATGTGAGTATGTGCTGATAAAGTTTCTGTACATGTGTATTGCACATTTTAATGTTCCCATGTTTGTGGGATTGTATTTGTGGATGTGTATATTTGTTCTTTGGTTATCTTCTTGTTTCACATACCGCTCCCTCGTAGACCTCCAGTTAACCTATTGTGCATCCAACCCAGTCTCCCATTGGCGATATATTACATTACCCATCACCCCCACCCCCATATTCCACAATCAACATTCATCCCTTCTCTAGTTGATGGCCCATGGCACAGTCAACAGAACACATTGCGTACACTACATATCTCTGGGACCAATATGGTTGTGAGGTCTACACTAACATTTCAGATTAACCACATGCTGTATGTCACGCACATAGGTACTCGCAAATACTTATCTTTCATGACATGGTAGGTAGATCCGTGTAATACCCATTTATTTATGGGCCATCCTGGCAAGGACGTCTTGGACCGTGAATGGGCAAATATTGTGTGAATGCTCTAACCATTGGTAGGGTTGCCACCTTTTCATATGACCTGGATGGGAAATTTTCGTGGCACACATCTGAGTTTACAGGCCAACACATACACATGGTCATTACAAAGGATAGTACTTTAGTTTCATGCCTACATATAAGCTTTTATTGTTGTAGTGGTGTAGTTGCTTATTCTGTTTTGTTTACTTGCTTATTCTGTTTCTTGTAACATATAGGTATTTTATATACGGACATACATACTGTATGGGACTATTTCATAACATATGGGACATAATTATGTCCTACTATCGCAGGACATTTCACATTTATTATGAATTTGGTATGGGCACATCTGTCTAGAGGGAGACTGTCCCTCACAATGTGGGACAGGTGGTAACTCATACCATTGGGCTAGGCTTGTCAATTGGCGGCACGCTAACACAATGTGTTTTGCTTCCACTTGGTATAACTAGCAACACCACAATGGAATACGGGCATGGGGTTTTAAATATCTTTGTTCGAGGGACGGGGACTCAATATTCAGCTATGTGCCTTTGTGTTTACTACTTATTGTAGTGTTCGCAAGTTGTCTTGTATGCTTTGCATACATTTCAGAATCCACGGACACTGACAGGAGTGATTACTATTGGAGGCAGGCTGTACTAGTCAGCATTTTAGGTTGCGCGTATGCCGCCAACATGATCACGCCTCCGTGCATGCCCCCTGCACTCGTACACGTTTCCTATGCATGTGGCCATTACGGCAGCGCACCTTCATTAATATGCATGTGGTGTTGCTGTGCCATCTCTACGCCGCATGGTCAGCGCAAGGCTAATGCTGTCCTTGCGCTGAGCTTCATGAATCCCGGGGAATGTGTTGTCAAGGTTTCTAGTTATCATAACATCCAAAAATGTATTTGTCGGGGGTCCATATTAAATGTAAATTCAGTGCCCCATTTGCTATCATTATTGTATTGAATAAATTCCAAAAGGTATTCTTGATCTGCCCATCATATCATCCAACACTCGTCCAGATATCTTCTCCAGATATCCATTTCTGCCAGGAAGATGTTATGAGAGTTGTCAGAAATGAGATGGTCCTCCAAAAAACCCATAAACAAATCAGCATAAATGGGGGCAAAGGAAGCCCCCATAGCTGTCCCCTGAACCTGCCAATAACAATTTCCTTGACAATAGATGACATTTTTTGTTAAAACATGTTCAGCCATGCATATCAATAAGGTATTGAAACCAGGGGGATACATATTTGCTTCATCCAACCAATATTTAATGGCTTCTAATCCAGCCCAATGAGGGATGCTGGTATATAGGGCCGTGACATCTAAGGTGTACATCAACCAGCTTGGTTCCAATTGGGAATCTGATATATTTTTTAGAAATTCAGTAGTGTCCTGAATTCTAGATCAAACTAACTTCAGCATTGGCTGTAGATGTTGAATTAAAAATGCAGACAAGTGTTCACTAATAGAGCCAATGCCAGACAAAATTGGCCTCCCTGGTGGTTTCTCTGGATTTTTATGGATTTTTGGTAACAGATATAGAATTTGTTTCTGGGGATCCTCTACTGTCAAATGCTGTTTAACAGAACAACTAATTATTCCCTCCTCAACTGCTAGTTCAAGAAAGGAATCAATCACTTTCTTAAAACGGGAAGTCGGGTCAAGTGGCATGAACATATAGTGCCTGGCATCCTGTAACTGTTTATAGGCCTCCAATAAATAGTTATATTGATGATGTAGTTACCCAGGGTGACAGACTTCCCAAAGGGTATTATAATGCATTTCTTGGTATTGACTTTTAAGCCATTTGTTTGCCACCAAATATTTGTTTGTATTAGACTTTCCTGAAGGGTGTTCTCTGCTTGGGGAGATTCAATGACTGCTCCCAGTTTGCAATCATCTGCAAATGTGGTTATCCAGAGGCCTTTGACATTGACTTTGACATCTACAGTATATCTGTTTAATTTTTCTTATATGATTTCCAAAACTGGGCAGAGAATTCCAAATAAGACCACCAAAGTAATCTACAAACTTGGAAAAGTATCTTTTTCACCTTTTCATCCCATTTTTCTTAGCCTTGCCTGCTGTATTTTTTTCAGAACCGAACCTTATACCTCATTTACTGTCCCATGCTAATAGCATGCTCATATCTCTGTTAAGACAACTGCCTTCACTCCTGTCTTATCTCACTGTTATTTTGTGTTGTCTACAAAAATTATGATTTTGTTTTCTGTCTTGCAATTTCCAGGCACAGATACATTAAACAGCTGAGGATCCAAACCCAACTACTGTGGAATATCACTGTTTTCCTACCTGACCATAATGACCATTCATTAGTGTAGCAAAGGCTGGGCCAAAGGTTCAGTTCCCCCGGCACAAACTGTTAGGTAGTGTGAGTGTTCTTTCATTACTTTTAGTACTTGCATTTTTTCTCATCATTTAATGAGCTGAGGAGGAGGGTGCTACATGTCTTGTACTCCCACCACCCCTACATTCATGTGTTTATGTTTTCTTCTCTGCCATTACCCTAAGCTTGTTTATAAATCTTCCAGTTATTATTGATGTTTTTGGGAAGGGGTCACCAAAAATAATGGAGTTTTACTAATAAGGAGATCATTTAGAAAGTTGAGGAATTGTACATGGTCATCAAGAGACAAAGACGACCTTCCATCTTGATCAGTGCTTAGGTTTGTTGATTAGTAAGGTAATGCAGCAGGGGGTGTATGTAATCATGGTTGGATATGCAAAATATACAGAAGGCTCTCCAGTGAATGAGAGACTTTTCCAAGATATTATAGTTTTTAAAAGTCAGAGGGAAAAAAGAGTTGATACCTAGGTACTAGTCTGTGCACCAAGAAGGCAGGAATATATTAAACAGAGGACAACAACACATGATTTGGCAGTCTAAGGGAGGGAAGTTCCAGTCTTACATTCTGGTGCTCAGACATATGAGCAGATGGAATGAAAGACACTTTGTAGAAAAGGCAGATAACTCAAGAGACACTCATTATCAAAGATCAACATGGATTGCTTGGGGAGGTACTCATTATTCAGGATTTATGGAATAAACTGGGAGTGTAAAAGTATTTGAATAGCTTAAGGAGAGTGAGTTCACAAAAATATATTTTTCGCTTAATGACAATAGCAAATGAAAGCAGAGAGGGTGAGAATGTTATGGCTAAATTCTCTACAAACTACTCAAACAACACACATTTACTCCCCTTGCAGCTAGACTTCATGAAAAAAAAAACTGAGACGCAACTCACAAGCCGCACCAGCACTCATTACCCCATAACCAAACCTCACAGCACTGCACATGCTCTGTCACATCAACTCTCATTACCCCTAGAACCAAACCCCATAGCACTGCCCATGCTCTATCACACCAACTCTTATTACCCCTAGAACCAAACCCCACAGCACTGCACATGCTCTGTAACATCAACTCTCATTACCCCTAGAACCAAACCCACAGCACTGCACATGCTCTGTCACATCAACTCTTATTACCCCTAGAACCAAACCCACAGCACTGCACATGTCTGTCACATCAGCTCTCATTACCCCTAGAACCAAACCCGCAGCACTGCACATGCTCTGTCACTCCAACTCTCATTACCCCTAGAACTAAACCCACAGCACTGCACATGCTCTGTCACACCAACTCTCATTACCCCCTGGACCAAACCCCACAGCACTGCACATGCTCTGTCACACCAACTCTCATAACCCCTAGAACCAAACCCGACAGCACTGCACATGCTCTGTCACACCAACTCTCATAACCCCTAGAACCAAACCCCTCAGCACTGCACATGTCTTCTCCTCTCAGGCACCTACTCTGTGACAAACTGTCCCCATCAACATTAAGAAAATCAACACTTACTCCAAATTCAACATGCAACTGAAAAAGCAGTTGTTCCTGCTTCAAAATAGGACACAGAACACATCACTTATCTCCTTTCTGAGTCTCTTCTCCCCTCTTAAGATTTACAGAAGACTGACCCCGATTTACAGAAGATTGACCCCCTTCACAAACTAATGCATATATTCTACATTACACTATGAAAAATCAAAATGACCAGGTGGCAGAACAAACACCGATGTTTAATCTACAATCACATACATGGTTGAGTGCTTTCATCTATAAAGATATCATCAGAACCATGAATGAATGAACAAACTACACCAGTTAAAAACAATCATTATGACACACCCCCTAAACTAGGCCAATCCAATTAAAGAAAATTTCCACCAAACATGAAATGACTTTGGAGGTAATTTCCAATCAGAATTATCCATTGTCATGCCACCACAATCACCCAGTATAAAATAAAAATACAGTGCCAGTTAAATATAAATAGAAAGACAGACTTGCTAAAAGAGTAAAAATTAAAAGTCACAAATTGTATACATAAATGTAGCAGTTACAGTTGGATGCCATAAACCCTCTTGGGTTGAATGATGCAATTTCTATTTTGCGTGAACTGAAACTGAGAGCCTCCAAATTGTGACATTCGTTGCAGTGCAGTGACCCAAATCCACATCAGAAGATACATGCAAATAATGACATAATAGCATGCCAGTGGATTATGGTGGTAAAATGACATCCTTATGATATTAAAACATGAACAAGGTAAACAGACACAAGGTTCATATATATCTATACAAGGAGAAATTGCACAGTTCTCTGTGTCTGAGTCTAAATGGGCAAAGCATTTCAAAGATTCTATCAGTAGCCAATATGCACTAGCATAATATAGGCAGTTCCTGCTGGTATGCCATTTGGCATCATGATTTATTTATTTATTTGCAGTTAGTTTTCCAGGATAGTCCATTGGGCTACAAGGAGCCCATTTCAATGGAGTCCTGGGGAGAAAAGCTCCAGAGAAATGCAAATACATAGTACAGAAAGAGCACAAATCCATAATATAAATTTCAATTAAATGTTAAATACATATTTTGTATAGTACAAACCCATATTACACAATTCAAATAGATGTTACATAATACAAAAATAAAAGATTTTCATTAGGAAAATTACATCAGGTTATTTATTTTTTTTTTAGGGAATTACAATGAAGTAAGGATGTAGAACTTTAGGAGGTAGTGACAGCCAAGAAAGTTTGGAAAGTTAGGAAGAAAGTGTGGTAGAATTAGGTTGGATGACAGCTACAGCATTTCCATTGTGAAGTAAGGTGAGAGTGCAGTGAGGTTTTAAACAATGAGAGACTGCTACTGGTGCAGATGGGAGAGAGTTCCAGAGACGTGCAAGAGAGAATGACATCAATTGATTCCCAGCAGGATGTGTTGATTTATGCAATTTTAGTTAGGTTTTGGGAAATGGATCTTAGGAGTCTATCTGGTTTATGCATTTCAAAGGTATTTGCTAGGAAGGGTTACAGAGATGGGTTATGAATGAGTTTGTGTGATTGGATGAGCTGGGTATATGTGAGTAAGTTTGGTAATTCTAGCCAAGTTAGTTGGTGAAGGGAATTACAGTGGTGAGAAGAGGGTGTATGACTTGCTGCAAATTTGGATATTTTGTTATAACAAGATGAGAGTTTTGTTTTGAGGGAAGATTGTAGGCTGGTTAGGATAGATGCACCATATAAAAGGGATGGGATGAGGTATGTATTAGCTAATGTAATCCTGGTGGTGGGAGAGATAAAGCAACTGTGGCGGTAAAGCATACCTAAATTTTTATGGGGTTTTTTGATATTTGCTTGTAGATGCTTATCAAATTTTAGTTGATTGTCAATGATAATTCCTAGTAATTTTGTGTCAGAGACTAGCTCTAGGGGGGTATTGTTATTGCTGGTAATTACGAAGGATTGTTTGTCTAAGGAAGAGGTTTTGTATGCATTGAATAACATAGGTTTTGTTTTGGTTGCATTAAGGGCTAGATGGTTGTCGAGCATCCACTGTTCAGTGGAAGAGAAGGCGGCTTGTGTAAGATTGTTTAGAGTTGTGATGGAAGGGGAGGAACAGATTATAGTAGAATCATCGGCATATTGGATGAGACTGGAGTTAGGAATGCCTTGGAAGAAATAATTTATGAATATGTTGAATAGTAGGGGGCCTAGAATGGAACTTTGGGGGACACCTGTGAATGTATTAAGGAAGGGTGAGGTAGCTTTTTTCCATTTAACTGCTTGTTGTCTGTTTGTGAGATAGCTTAAGAACCACTGGGTAGAGGAAGGGGACAGGTTACGTTTAGAGAGTTTGGTAAGAAGGAGGCTGTGGGAAATAGTGTCAAATGCCTTAGAGAGGTTAAGGAAAAGAGTGGATACAAAGTGGCCAGAGTCGCGGGCTTTGTTAATTGTTTCTAGGAAGGAGAGGAGGGCAGTGGAGGTACTATGACCTGATCTAAAGCCATGTTGTGTGGGGGTAAGAAGCTGATTATTGATGAGGTAGAGTAAGATCTGTTGGTGTATACACTTTTCAAGTAGCTTAGAAATAGGGGATAGGATGGCAATAGGGCAAAAGTTTGGGATGTCATTATTATTACCACTTTTATGGAGGGAAATAATAAAGGCCTTCTTCCAGAGCTGGGGAACCTGGCTTTCTGAGATAGACCAATTAATTAGTATGCTGATAGGGAGAGCAATGGCTTCTGTGGCTACTTTTAGGAAGTAGGAGGGAATTTCATCAGGGGCATTGGAACCAGATTTTAATTTTAGGAGAAGTTTTTTTAGGGTGGATATAGAGATGGTATTGATAGAGAAAGGTGGAGGTTGGGGGCAAGGGATGCTAGGGGAGGAAGGGATGGGAGCATGCAGAGGAGGGTTTTTAGAGGTGTTGGTGAAGGATGATGTTAGCTTGCTTATGGAATCTATGAAGAAAGAGTTAAACTGGATGGCCAAAACCATGTCAGAGGCATCTGGGTTGGGACAAGGGTTTTCTTTTTTTTCCTGGGTTGAGGACAGATGAGATTCCTTTCCAAAATAGTTTGGGATTGGTGGTGTGGTTGGTTTGGAGAGTGGATCAATAGGCTTTGCAGTCTAAGGTAATAAGTTTTTGACTTTATTTCGTAGTGTTTTTTATTTGTTTAGGGCAATAGTGGCTTTATTTTTAGATAAACTTTATATGATAAACTTTACTAGTAGAGACCAAGTTATCACACTCACCTAGATGTTATGGATTACTTTATATTAAGTTGGGAGGTTCTAGATGTTATGGATTACTTTATATTACATTGGGAAGTTCTAGATGTTATGGATTACTTTATATTATGTTGGGAAGTTCTAGATGTTATGGATTACTTTATATTACGCTGGGAAGTTCCAGATGTTATGGATTACTTTATATTACGTTGGGAAGTTCTAGATGTTATGGCTTACTTTATATTACGTTGGGAAGTTCTAGATGTTATGGATTACTTTATATTACATTGGGAAGTTCTAGATGTTATGGATTATTTTATATTACATTGGGAAGTTCTAGATGTTATGGATTACTTTATATTACGTTGGGAAGTTCTAGATGTTATGGATTACTTTATATTAAGTTGGGAAGTTGTACAGGGCTTGGTTGATGTGCAGCATCTGCACATGGAGTTAATAGGAACACTTGGTCTTCCCACACCTTTAGTGACCAACAGGCCTCCAATGCTAGAATACTTACTAGCATCCTTGTACATGAGGAAAATCATGCATGGTTTTCTAGCACACTATAGGAGGGGGATAACAATATGTGTGCCATCTATGACATACCATATCTCTCTAGTCTGCTGGTTGGCATAGAATGCTCACATGAAGCAATAAAAACCTCACACATTTGATAGCCCCATAGATTTGTGAATTATAAGAACTGCCATTCCATGCGCTGCCTATTAGTATGTAACTCCCATGAGATTATGTCCACCATGTCTGCACAGCACCCATATGGTTCACATATCCATCAATCATATCAGCTATAATGTCACTTACTACATACTTAAATTCCACAAGGTGATTTAGTTTATAAGGCTAGGCACTGTGGAAATATGCTACCATATTTAGTGTGTCCATGGGTAGTAAACATACCACTTGCACAGAAAATATTACACTTGATGCTAAGAGATACTTGATGCCCTGGTTTTTGATCCATGCATGGAAGCAGTATGGAAAAACACCAGTGGTCGTGGCCTGCAGGATTCTGTTTACATGTTACCCACCCTATTAAACGGTGGTGAGAAGACTCAAGAAGTCAGCAAGTGGAAACCAGTAGAAACCAGTATACACACACACACACACACACACACACACACACACACACACACACACACACACACACACACACAGTCAGTAGGGCAGTAGAGAAGGTGCAACAACACCACTGGCTGACAAGAATGTAACTGAATACCAACAACCTGCAGCTGCACACCCACCCATCAGAGTGGCAGGCACAATAAACAGCAGTGCAGGCAAATGGCAGCATTTAGTCAAGAAATAATGGTCCTGTTGACCACAGTGCAGTGCCAAATAGATCACACACAATGCATGCAGTGTACATATCCAGCTGTACTTTACAGTGGCCTGTGAATCCCCACTGTGCATCACATATTCTCACATTTACTACACATGACAGAATAAGGAGTTGATGACAGTTTTCATCATATACACAGATACCTAGGGACTAAATGACAGATGTCTGTCTATATATACTGAGAGTGCAGCTTTTCACAGGAGTCTGAGACAGGGGTCTTGTGAGTATTTTTTGTCATATACTGTTGTGGGGGAGTCCCACTATGTGACAGTAGTCTTAAGCAGAGGCACATTTCCCATAGAGAAATGTGTCTGCATCATACACAAATTTCTCCTGTAATTTGTGTTGAGTGCCAGCACATTACAAGGTCTGCAGTCAGTCTGTTGGCTTGTTGCACACTAGGGCTTGTGCTCTCT
This sequence comes from Protopterus annectens, assembly GCF_019279795.1. Lineage (NCBI taxonomy): Eukaryota > Metazoa > Chordata > Ceratodontiformes > Protopteridae > Protopterus > Protopterus annectens. Next base: position 1,461,552,168 of record NC_056745.1, on the reverse strand, counting down.
CCTGTTAGGGATATCATATGGCTGTGGGATTTGTGATGTGGATGCGGTTAGTATATGAAGTGCTCTGCCAATGAAGGATAAGAATCGTGGCCACCTGCCAATGAAGGATAAAAATCGTGACCACCTGCCAATGAAGGATAAGAATCATGACCACCTATAGTGAAAGTTAGCAGACTCTGGCACATTTCCAGATGCAGGTGAGGTCTGTGTACTCCATGATGGCCCCTACAGAGACCTCCTTGTAAGTGTAAACTCCCAACCTCATAACTCAGTGCTAGTGAGTACAGTGATGGTGGAACTAGCAATCCTGTACATGGACACTTACACGGACGTGTCTTGTAACACCAGAGACATCAGGA
>NC_056745.1:1461346809-1461546809 GCF_019279795.1 Protopterus annectens | reverse complement strand
AAAGATTTCACTATACCTACCAAAAAGACTAGGGGGTTCTTTATTTACACAGTCAGTAATTATTTACATTCTTTCTTACTTACAATATATATATATATATATATATATATACACACACACACACACACACACACACACACACACACACACACACACACACACACACACACACACACACACACACACACACACACACACACACACACACACACACACACACACACACACACACACACACACACACACACACAGTATTTACAAATCACGTCCTCATTTCACATTTTGCTTCATCAAACAAATCACATACTTCTTAATCTTAGACACTCTCCACTTAAATTTTCACAACCAATACCTTAGGTTTTAAAACATTGTTGCAAAGTCCCATTTTTTGTTAAACTTAATTTCCTTAACCCTCTGATCAACCATAGTATAACAAATATTTTTTGTCAAGACTTTTGACCTCTTTCTTACTTTTGATTCTATAAAACACAAATTTGATTATATCCATGTATACATTATTGACATATTTAAATTCATTCACATATTTCTTTTATATAATCTTTCTCCATAATATTTTTGACCTATTACATTCCAAAAAAAACGTTCACAAGTTTCAAATTCCCCACAATGTAAACCTAATCTTTTATTTATTTATTACTATTATTTAACATTTGTTAACCAGAAAAGTATGGCTTTAAACAAGCCAATTTTCAGCAGAGGCCTGGGGAGAAACACTCCAGATGCATGTCTTTGTAACAATGGAAGAAACCGGAGCACCCAGAGGAAACCCACAGAAATGTAGGGAGGAGATGCAGACTCTGCACAGAAGGCACCCCTGCTTAGAATTGAACCAGAGAACCTCTTGCTGTGAGGTGACAATGCAAACTGCTGCACCACTGCACTGTCCTACACTGTGCACTGTCTGTTTTATACTTTTACATGGCATATCCGTCTTTACTGGTAATTTTTATATAGACAGTCTCCATAAAAAATCTTGACTTTCTATATGTCCTTTTCATCTTTTAATTCTTGCAATGATGGCATTCCTTTTCTCAGTGTTTAATTCCTTCCAAAGATATATTCTATAATATTTTTCCATAATATTTTCGTACCATTCTTTTCTCTTATTATCAATTTCATTCACATTTATTTTCCACAATATAATCTTGTCTTGATAATTTTCAATCTCTTTATTACAACAAACCCTTTTTTCTTGAACTAGGAAAAATCAGCCATTCTGTTTTATATTTTAAACTTAATATTTTTGTAAATAATGAACCTTCATTTTCCTTCAAACACTCCATTACTGTATATAAGTTTTAATCAGGACATATATACTATAGGATTCCTTGAAGGTGGAGACACCGAAGCGCTAGAATAAAAAACAGAAATCTTGCTTTGCTGTTTGACCTTTTTTTTTACTACAGTCGGTGGTTTCTTTTGGGTCAGAGTTGTTTGTGTTATATTGGAAGGAGGAAGGAGAGTGTTTTTGTAACTTCCATATATACTATAGGGTTTATTATCCCTAAAGCTCCTGTTTCGCTTTTCACATACAGTACCCCTCTTTACACAGGGTTTGACCTTGATCCCCAAATACAAGAAAATAATTATGTTATAAACATCTTTCTCTAAGTTTAAAGGAAGACTATAAATGCCAGCCAGATATGCAATCTTTGCTAATAGCACAGAATTTATTAAACAGACTTTCTTTTTAAAGGAAAACCTAAAAGACTTGCAAAAAAACTCACATAATTTTTATTTCCTCTATTTCTTTCCATATGACTTTACAATTTCTTGTTTCCCAAAGTTTATCCCAAGGATCTTAATTTTATCCTTATAGAAATTTATTCCACTAATCCTTCCCTCAAAACCTAAACCTTGACTTTTGTCTTTATATAATACAAAATAAATAAGCTGAATAATTTCTTGCATTTGTTTTATCACTGTATGCATGCTTGCTTCATTTTTTGTTATAATAATAATATAAGTGCCATAATTTAACAAAATTAGTATTTTAAATATTTTATTTGAAATACAACTCAAAATATCCATCTCTTTATTCATATACACAGATATTGCATTCAGTACTGATACAATAATGTACTACTCAATGGACAGTGTTGTCTATTACCCTTTTCTAGCATTATGTCTTTGGTCAACCATCCATTGATCATAATCTTCACTATGTTATACTTGCATGCTGACATACACATGTTTTTAAGCCTCTTACTTATATTATGTGCATCATACATATCCCATAATACTGAGTGGTAAATCAAATAAAATGCTTTGCTTAAATCTCTTATCATTACTTTTGCATGAACATTTCTAATGTTACTATAGCATCTACTATGTCCCAAAATTAACAATAAATCTTGAACTTTTTCCTTTTATGCCAAACACATGTTCATTTACAACATTACCTACTTTTTCTTATACACTTTTTTGCAATATTTTCATAAAAAATTCTGTATATCTTCCTTTCTCCTTTTTTTTCATAAAAACCTAATGATACCTCTATATAGCTCTTTATATGTGAAGCCTTTTTCTAACCATTCATTTAATACCCTTATAAGCCATTTCTTTTGCTCTATAGTCATATTTTTATACATCTTATATTCTCTTCAGTCAGGTCCTGCTGTTGAATCTAAATTCATTACTTTTATATTTTATTGCCTGTTCTAGTTTCTAGATTCTTAAATCTTTTTTTTTTAATCCTTATTCTCCATGTCAGAAAAAGTATGTAGCTTTCATTCTCTCCATGTTTTTGTTCTCTGCTCTTTAAACAATGCGTTAATATTTTATTTTACTACGTTCATAATCTTTTCTTGTGTATTATGCATTTTACCTGAAGAATACTTTATTTCCCTCGTTACACTGTTATTCTCATTAATTATTTTACTTAAATATGTTACAATTCTTCTTTGTTTCCTTTCAGTAAATATCTGTACACAAATACTTAATAAAAAAAAATCATTCTTTGCTAAACAATCAATCGTTTCATTATTTAAATTCTTGTATATTATTTTTTCCATATATAGCTTCTCTTTCTGCCATGTTACATAGCATTTTTATATATTTCAGTTTAAAATTTAACCACCATTCTGACCAGTCTTTGTAAAATTCTTTTATTTGTACATGATCTTGCACTAATGTCATAACCTCGTTTCTCCCTTTAGCATCCCATTTCATTTCATTTATTCTGTTTATACATTCCCTGTTTTTTTAATCAGTTCCCATTAGCATAATTAGCATAATTCAAATTGCCCTGTGATCTGAAAACCCCTTCTTCACTCCCATTCCATGTTTAACTATTTCTAAGCTTTCTGGCAATAAAAAATAATCTATTTCTGTTCTTTTTCCCTTCTTATATGTCCAAGACTCTAGATTTCATATTTTCAATTGTCCCTATTTTATAATATTCTTTACTAAATTAACATCACAAGCCTTCTTGTTTTGCTGTCTTAAGTTGCAATTAAAGTCTCCTACTACAATTATCTCCATATTAACTGCTATACATTTCACTATATTTCACCTTATTTCAAAACATCTCGTCCCTCTCTTTTTAATTACATATGCATATATTGCAATAATCCCCATAGCATGTTCTCTCCACCTTACCTCAATCTAATATTTTAATTTTATCTTTATATAATATAAGTATTCCTAATCAAGTCTATTTATTCCATATCACATTTTTCCCTACCACACCGTTATGGATTTTTTCTGACTTTGACAAAAAACAGATATCTTCTAGTATAATAACATCACTATCTAGCTTTTTACACCACTCCAAAATACCTATCCTTCTTTCCAACTTTAAAACTATTAACATTTAATGACAAAACTTTACACAGAACTCTACTTTAAATAATGTGTATCCATCCTTTCCCGTTCCTTTTTTAAATCCTCTACATTCTTCTTTTTCCTTTCATTCTTTTACCAGTTAAATTTCTCTTTTGTTTAACTATCTTCCATTTAATGTCCTCATTCCACTTAAACCTGACTCCTCTTATTCAGTATTTTCTATGATTAAGTCTTGCTCCACTTTACCTTTTTGTATCATTTGTTCTGCATCAGTATTGCTACTATCTTTTCCCCATTTCTTCTACGTCTAATTTCTTTTCTATAACGTTATCCTTTTTACATTATTCTTCTACTTCCTCAGTTACGTCCAACTCTACTTCATTATCTTTATCTTTATGCTCACCTCATGAATGTCCAATTTTTTAACATTTATAACATTTTGGTTCACTATTTTATGCATCATATCATATCCCCCCACATGAAAAATATCGTCTTTTTTCACATTTGTTAATTAAATTATCTCTTTTTCCACACAAAGCAAATTTTTGACTGGCCCCAATATTTAACCAGGCCTCTATCACCTTCCACATTAATAACACTTGGAAGATGTATAATAATGTCATTTTCCAGTTTCAATATCACATTCCAGTCCCACACTACAGTTAATAAACCTGTACTGTCATACTTTTTTGATAGAGTCAGTATGTCATTACATAAATATAATAAATGCTTATTTAAATTCTCTTTTTTACTTCAGTTCTGAAATGAATATTAATGTTTTCTTAGTTTCCTTAAAAGATGTCTTAAGTACATATAAGTTCCACGGGGCACAGTGTGACGACCCCACTTAAACCAGGGGCAGTAACTAAGGAGACTCAATCCTCACCATTGTCTAGGGTAAGGGAGCATCACTGAAAGCAGAGATAGAAATATACAATTTCCCCTAAGAGTACACTAAGAACAGGCTCCAAAGCCGGGACTGGACTATATGCTTCACGCCAGGTCTCCAAATGAGTCTTCACACTAACCACTGCAGAGCATTGTGTCCCAATTCTAGATATTTCACTCACTCTTAAATATCTGATAGTCACTCATAAAAAACTCTTGGAAAAGACTGGCACAGATTTACCTCCTATGTCCTCTTTCACAAATCACAAGGCAATGGCTGCCACCAGTCAAATACCACAATTCTCTTCAAAAGGGGTGTTCAATTATAATAGAAAAAATAAATATCGATATGAACGGTAGCATGTAATCCAAGCAGTAAGGCCTTTCAGAGTGGCCCTGGTATTATCACAATAAGCATAAATACACAGATACTAAAATTACTTTCTAAATAACCTACCACAATCAAAGGTACTAAAATGTTTAATAATAAACACAATTTGTCTGAATAACTAATTCTAATAAACCACAGAGTTTCACAAACAGGAATTAGGAAAACAACATTGTAGGATAGATTTCACACTGATTGTAGAAAAACTCTAACCATCTAACTAGAGTTTCCCTAACTATCTAAAGATTAACTGTCCCTGTCTAATCTAACTCAATGAGGCAAGATGATACTGTTACTCTGCCAGAAAATAAAACAATTAATGTCTACTCTTCAGGCTGTTGATAGGTCCAAAGTGACTGGAATAACAAATCCTGCTATTACTGCTGAACAGCTTTGGAAAACTCTGAGTCATAGCTACTAATCTGGAAAATAGCAACTGACAACTGAACAACTACAACAACTGAACTAGTGAACTTTGACTCAGAACCTTCTTTTTATAGCAGTATCTTTCTAAAAGTCACAGAAAGTTATTATGAGAATTCTACTCTCTCATTTCACACTTTAAAAAGTAAACAAAACAGGTGCTGTGGAGATTCTATTCCTTTCATCTCTGGCGCATGATGACATCACATCTAGGTCAGCTGACTGGCATAACCTACATTCAGACATCTTTTATATACATTTGGTCAGCCCGAAGAACATTGTTTGATTCAATCGTCTTACATAAATCAAAGTACTAATCAAAAAAGCGTATTTATTTATTTATTTATTTATTCAATTAATTAATGTATTTATTTATTTATTTAACTATTTACAAAATTATAGATAGTCATGCTGGCATATATAACGGGGTAATTTACAATTTACAAATATTTACAAAACTTCAACAACATCCAATATCCTCACATTTCTCCCCTCTTTGAAGACTCAAGCTAGATTTTAAAGTGAATCTAGAAAATCATTGCTTGAGAAAAATGGGGCTGACTGAAAATGTATTAACCCATACCCTTTCTTGACAGTCCATCTCCATTAGCATTATTGATCCCACTACAGTGTTGCACCATCATGTCATATGCCTGTAGCCCTATGTTCCACCTCAGTAACTTGACATTTTCCTTACTGACTCTGTTTAGCTATGTTAAAGGGTTATGGTCTGTAACCACAGTGAATTTTCTTCCATACAGGTAAGGCTGAAGCTTTTGCAATGCCCATAGTATGGCTAGGCATTCTTTCTCCACAGCTGCATAACATTCCTCCCTGGGTTGCAGCCTACAGCTAAGGGATATAATGGGCTGCTCTTCTCCCGCTGAAGAAATTGGCTTACTACAACCCCCACCCCATAATTTGAAGCATCCACCTGTACACCTGTATAACAAATTCCTTGCTGTAATCTGGACTGGCTAATGAAAGGAGTCCTCCCAAAGCCTCTTTAAGCTTCTAGAATGCCTGCTCACAATCTTGGGTCCATGCTACTTTATCTAGCTTGTTTTCCTTGTTAGGTCAGTAAGGGCTACAGCTGTTGTACTAGAGTTTGACACAAATTTCTTACAGTACCCCACTGTCCCTAGCTCTCACCTGCTTTTTGGTAACAGGGACAGGCCGTACTTGAATAGCTTTCATTTTGGCAGGTTCTAGCCTAATCTTACCACTCCCTACTCTATGTCCATGTAGGAGATCTCTGCCTTACCCATCTAACACTTACTGGGCTTAATGGTCAACCTTTTTAATATAGCTAAGACCTCCCTGACATGTTAAAGGTGCTCTTGCCAGGAATGACTGTAAATGGCAATATTGTCCAAATAAGTGAGACCATAATCTCCTGTTCCTACTAAGATATGATCCACCACCCTCACTGAAAGTAGAGATAGAAATACAGAATTTCTCCTAAGAGTACACCGGGAACAGGCTCCAAACCTGGGACTGAACTATATATTTCACTTCGGGTCTGGAAATGTGTCTTCACACTAACCAATGTAGTGCAGAGCACAGTGTCTCAGTTGTAGGTATTTGACACACTCACTCTTAAATATTTCATATCCACACATACAAACACTCTTGGGAAAGCCTAACACAGATTTATCTGCTATGTCCACTTTTGCATATTACAAGGTATTGGCTACAACCAGTCAAATACCACAATACCCTTTGTTATGATATGGGCTAGTGCCAGCATAGCCAGCTGGAGTTTTGTAAGGAATGATATGTACTTTAAATATCCAACCGATTTCTGCAAGATGTTTGTGTTACAAATGTATTAGAACTGTATGTCATTTGTATATCAGACTGATTTTGTACAAATGCTTGTGCTGAAAATGTATTTGTGAGCTTTGCTTGTGCTGAAATGTTTCAACAGTGCACTCTGTTGAAATGAAGAGAAATGTATGTGTATTTTTTGTAGCTGAATTAAATACATATGTTTTAACAGAGGATACTGGCACAGCAAAGGTTAACTTAAAAAATAAGGGGAATGTAAATGAGCTGTTACACCCTTAAAAAGTACCCCACAGTGGAGAATAGCACCGGAGATGCTGGGTCTGGGGAAGAGCTCTTGTCCATTAGCTCAGTGAAAACAGGGGAGGCCCTAGGCACTGATATAAACATTTAGATGTATATTGTGGCCATCTGTGTTAACTTCCAGTCTCAGCTTCAGAGGGGAATACTGTGAGAACCTAGAGTCAGGTGACCAGATGAGGTCATTCTGCCAGCCCTCTTGAAAATTATATTTTAGATATCACAAAGGGAACTCTTAAAGTACTGAGTATTCTGTTTGGGAAGCCTCACTAAAAAGACTCTCACCCACAGCATCTTGCCTTGTGGTAGTCAGTAATTTAACTAGGGAACAGTAAAATTGTCTTAGATTCAGTCAGGAATATACTGAAGCTTAGTTTAGAGAGTGTTTTTCTTTATTTGTATGAGTCTGTCCATCATGTTAATCTCAATATTTTCTGTGATTTGATCTCTGTGTTTTACTGCACATATATATATATATATATATATATATATATATATATATATGGATCTAGGACTATTGAATAAAAGTTCAATAGTCTGAATCCACAATCACTGAACACACTTTAATGAAAGCGCTTTCACTGAAAAAGCGCTTTCGTTAAAGTGTGTTTAAAAAAAACAGCCCCCTGCACCCCCCCACACACCCCCTTACTTAAATATTCTCACTCCGAGGTTGCACTACAGTGGGGAAAAGGGAATTTTCCCTTATCCCCACTGTAGTGCGATCTCTGCAACAGGCATATTTACCCGAAAGTGCTTTTCAGTGAAAAGCACTTTTGCGCAAGTATGCCCAACCGAATCTCTTTTAGTTATGTTGTCTTTCGGTGATCTGTATGGATCCCATATATATATATATATATATATATATATATATATATATATATATATATATATATATATATATATATATAATATATAGATGTGTGTGTGTGTGTGTGTGTGTGTTTGTATATATACTCAATATTTTCCTGTTCTTTTATTATTTATTATTTAATATATTTAAAACTTTTATTATTGCTGGTCCTTGTAGAAGGTATCTAACCTTTGAGAGTACTTATATGTATTTTGGTGACACTGTGCAGGCCACTCAAGAAGGCCTAGCCATCTTGGTCAACTACTACCATTTGTATTAGTATTAATATTACACAGTATAAATGGACACTCTTTAAAGGCCTTAGAGTAGGTGTATGTGAAGTATCTGGTGGTAGTGATAACTACCTTATACTCTGGGTAGAAGTGGGCACAGTAAGTACATATTTGCCAGCCTTTTCCAGATGCATGTGTGTGTAAAATCAAATCTCTCAGGGTGTGTGTGTGTCAGCTACTTGGGGCAGGGACATGACGCTCTAGGTTTATAGAGAGGGTGCTGGAAGACCTGGCTTGGACACTCAGCTGAGGACCTAACCCTACAGCTGTACAAGTGGGAAGTCTAATTGTGGACCTGGAGGGATACAGATATAGAGACCTCCAGAACCTGGGCTGAGTGTGTTCCCTGTGTGCTCTTAAGGAAAACTGTACTTGATGCAGAAAGGTCTGTATCTGGAAATACTGAGTGTATCCATTTGTATTCTGAGAGCAAGTCTCTCTCCAGTGTCAGTGGTGAGCATTCAGGCTCCTTGATTAATGGCTCAGTGAGCAGATGGCACATATTGGTGGCCATCACATATTGGTAGCAATGGTGGGCATCACACCCTTCAAAAGGGGTGTTCAATTATATTGAGTAAAATAAATATTGATATGAATGGCAGCATGCAATCCAAGCAGTAAGTTTTTTTTGGCCCTGCTATTATCACAATAAGCATGAACACCTCAGGTTACTAAAAGTACTTTCTAAATAAACAGCCTCAAAAAAGTAGTAAAATATTTAATCATGAATAAAATGATTTAAAACATGCATACACTGAATGACTGATTCTAGTAAGCCACAGAGTTTCACACACAGGAATTATGAAAACAACACTGTAGAATAGCTTTCACACTTTTTGTAGAAAAACTCTATCTAAAGATTAACTGTCCATGTCTAATCTAATTAGCTCAGCAAGGCAAGATGATACTCTTATTTCTGCCAGGAAAGATAAGAATTTATGCATACTCTTCAGGCTGTTGACTTGTCCTTAGTGACAGGAATAACAAATCCTATGTTTGGGATGCATGGCTAGGCTTTAAAAAGTCCTTGTGGTCATTAGCCTAGTAAACACCGAAGAACCTACTATTATTGTTGAACAGCTCTGGAAAATTCTGAGTGATAACTACTGATCTAGAAAACAACAACTGACAACTGAACAACTACTGAACAACTACAACAGCTGAACAACTTCTCTCTCATATCAGACGTTAAAAAGTAAACAGAACAACTGCTGTGGAGAGTCTGTTCCTTTCAGCTCAGGCACACGATGATATCACATCTAGGTCAGCTGACTGGCATAACCTGCATTTAGAATTCTTTTTAAAAAAATGTACATTTGGTCAGCCAGAAGAACACTGCTTGATTCAAACATCTTACATAAATCAAAGTAATAATCAAAAAACATAAACTTATTTACAAAATTATAGCTAGTCAAGCTGGCATATATAACACGGCGAGTTACAATTATTTACAAGTATTTTACAAAACTTCAGCCAGTCATGCTTGTACAGACAACAACATCCAATATTCTCAAACACAATTTTACTTTTTTCATATTCTTCTATAAATCTTTCGATTATCTGCCCAGTCTCGAAAATAATGTCAAAAAGTGTCTTTGTTAAAAAGGCTAAATGCTCTTACCTCATTAGTTTAGATTCAGAGTCTTAGTAACTTTGTCCCATACCTTATATCTGTCCATTTCTGTGTCTTCCTTCTGTTTGAGCTGCACTTTAAACAATCTTTTTACCTTCAAACTTACTGCTTTCTTTTCTTTCTTAACACACATCCCTTTTTTGACTGTTTCTGCACAGGATTGTTTCACTCTGCCGCACTTCTTCATTCTGTATCCTGTCCGTCATCTCTCCCCACATGTCCTTACCATCTTCTGGCTCACTTTTATCACCCATACCCAATAACATATCATTTCACAACCCTCCCGACTTGAGGGTTGTAACAACATAACCTTGTGTTGCAACCTCAGATTCAAATACTTACTGCTGGAATGATTCTTCTGTGTCTGCCTTCACTGCATCTGCCATATTAAGACTGCTTTAAAAAGGCTTGACTGCCTCCCCCCCCCCATCTCCAACATGCCAGGTTCTTCTGTCACACTCTCCTTTACCTCTGACTCCTTCTCTGATAAAAAACAACACATCCGCTGTTCAAATAACGGCACCAAAATCATATCCACCTTTCTAGTCTCTCCTCTGACCTCCATTTTTACTTATATTAGCTCCCTGCTTCTCTGAGCTGCCTTTCACCCGGACCGGAAGTAGGAAGCAAAACATGCCACACACAAGTTCCCTAATGGCCTGACAATATTTTTGCTGCTAGTCTAAATACTAGCTCAGGTTTCCCCTGGGAAGAGTCCACCAGCCTAGTAGGACTAACCCAGTCAACAATGAATAAAATAACTAGATGCAATGAAAGTAAACTGCAAGGCTGTAACTGCATGTCAGTTTAACATACTGAGTACACAAAACATTGAAAATTACATTAATTCTCATAAAGATTTTGTGCAAATGCAGACCATGCACAAACACTTAAAGTCTATTTTTGTAGGGATGTAAGCTACCCCCCCCCCCCGGCTTCATCCCAGCATCTACTTCCTTAAATGTTTTTACTTCAAGACCACTGCATCATGTGGAAACAGTAATCAGTAAACCACACTATAAAACTGCCTTGCTCTTCTTTTAAATGGTATCAGACACAGATCTAAAAAAGCATAAATTCTGAACATAAACACATCACACAAAATATTACAAGGAGCAAGCAGATATGTATAGGCAGTTATGCTTCTGTGCAGCAAACCTCTTGCAAATATGGTTTCAGTAATCTAGTTTTGTAAAAGGACACCCATGCTAAATGGTTCATTTATTGATGACTGATTTATCAATGACTGTTTGAATGATTTATAATGAGTTTTGGTAAATTAAATTTATTTATAATAAAAATGAGTGGAGATGGTCTCTGCATTATGGGGAGGCATATGAGTGAAGCCACCATAGGAAACAATAACTTTCAAATTGTTATCAGAGAATCTATACTTTATGGACCGAGCTGTCTACTATGGTTGACTTTTCTAGTCAGAAGACTAGGCAACAAGGTTCTAGCTTTTTGGAAGTGAGATGTAAAATGCTGTGGTGCATACAAAGCTAGGCTGTACCTACTTTAATATCAAAGATGCACTACAGCTCAGGAGCTGGTGCAACCATCCTTTATATGGTCATATGACTTGCATTGTATGTGCACAGCCTTAGGTGGTATGGATGATAAGCATTTTAGGAAGGCTGAGGAAAAGTTACTAATATAAACCAGATATGTGTCAATGGTCTGGATTGCAGAAGGTCAGTACAGCATTTAGAATGGCACCTTTCAGAAAAATAATGTACCTCCAACTTTCAAAAGAGTGTGAGTTAATAAAGAAGTCAGATAATTTCACAAGTCAAGTCAAAGTACTAATGAAAGCAGCTGTAGGAACACACTTCTACAAAAATAAAAATACAGTGACAATGCAAAAGAAATCACACAAACACATACACATAAACATACACATGCAGACACACACAGTCCCCTATCTACCTTACCATAAAACACATTTATTCATCCATTCAAACACAATAACGTACCTCACCCTCCCTTACTACCTCTGTTATATTATCTTCCAGGCACATGGACACATACACACATATCACACACAGAATCACATACACACACACACACACACACACACACACACACACACACACACACACAAGCATACACACATGCATGCACTCCAATATACATACATATACAGATACACAAGTATTATAATGGAGCAAAATGGTCTTCAGATATGTAGTAAGCTATGGATATACCAAAGTGTAAACAAAAAAAAACATTTCTTAGGTGGCCAACCTAGGCCCACAGAACAGCACTACAAACTAGGAAGATTAAAGTTGTGGCAGGGCCAGGCATGTGTGGATGGGAGGGGTTATAGAGCATGCCATGCAGGTTCTACAGAAACAAAGATTATAGGACACAAAAATTGGAGAATGGGGCAGTAAACAGAGATACAAAGAACAGGGAATTTGAATTGTACAGTCAGAGGAAATTGTTGAACTAGGGTGTGCCTTCTTTGAAGGTTGGGCATTGGGCTGGTAACTCGGCACCATAAAAATCCACTGCCAATTATTAGCGGACCAGAGCTCATCTGTGGCGACCCCTTACTGGGAAAAGCCAAACAGACTTTCAGGGAAGATATTTTATTTTCATTGTATGCATTTCTATTTTTAATTTTATATTTTTTGACCAGGGAAAAAAAGAACCAATTTTTACTGAAGGCCTGGTAAAAAATCTCCACAAGACAGAATTTTCTAGTGACCGATGTGCAATATATAGTGAGCAAGAGAGTGACATACAGTAGTCTAAAGCGAAAAGAAAAGTGAAATATAATGAATTTTTACACGTATAACAAATACTGAACAGGTTATAACATGAAGAGATCACAGTTATTGTTACTTTGAAGGTAGAGAAGAGTACAGAGTGAAAGAGAAGAGAGGTAGTTGGAGAGGTATTACAGATGGATGGGGGACAGCAAGCCTTTCTGTAGTATTTATTATGAAGAAGAAAGATAGAATGGATGGGAGATCGTAGGTTTACCCCGGGGGGTCATCTCTGTGTCACTACTAGACAGAGGCATAGTAAACTAAACCCTAAAAGGGCGTAGTATTCTCATCCTAAGGGGTGGTGTAAGCCACATACACTCTGGCTAGGCTTATAAATGCCTTAAGGCAGATAGCCTAGTATGAACCTATGAACCTATGAACCTAAGAATGCTGGGAACTGCAAGGATGAAGTTAACATGGCCCTGAGCATGAGCATGGATTGCCATGGATTGTTTAGATGTGTGTTTTGAAGGAAGAAAGGTTAGTTATCATTTTTAGATAGGCAGCACTGTTATTCCAAAGTTTGGAGCTGTAACTACAATATAGTGAGTCTCTGCCACTATTATTAGACTTAATAGTGATTAGAAGAGTTTTGTTGCTTGATCTCATGTTTAAGCCTGAAGAGTGGCATTCATGGGTAATTTTGAGGTCTGGGTAATTTCAGGTTTGTTTACTAGGTTGTGTGCTGTAAGAGGCTGTGTGTATGTTATCTGATAAGGTAGTGCGAGACAATTTTAGGGCTGTACAATAATGGGTTTAAAAGGGAAGGTGAACAGCAAATTGTGAAAGTTGATGAGACTTGGGAATGTATAAAGTAAAGAGGTAAAAGGTAGCTTGTGGCAATTGTTCTTTTAGCATGGTTAGTGTGGTGCATTTTAGTCCTATATACAGAACCAAATTTTTTGTGTTTTTTTTATTATTATTACATGTGTCTTTTAGTTTATCAACCCAAGCAATTTTGTTTGGGGTACTATTTCAAGCTTGATATTGTTTGCTGAAATAATATGAACTGATTTCAATTTGTCACAGCTTTGTTTTGGTTTGAAGGACATTTTATTTACTTGTTTGCTTTTGGTTATTAGGAATCTCCATCTAGGAAAGAGGGTAAAAGATAGCTTGTGGCAATTGTTCTTTTAGCAGGATTAGTGTGGTGCATTTTATTCCTATATAGAGAACCCGATTTTTTGTGTTTTTTGTGCTCGTTTTCAGCAGAGGCCCAGGGAGAAAACCTCCCAGACAAAGACAGAAATACATTTTTTGACAATTTAAAAAAATAGTCAGCAAACATTATGTAAAATGTAAAACAAATAATCCCAAAAGTACAGACACAGGAAAAGCCAGACAATCCAATGTATCCAGTATGTCTTCTGTTTATTGTAGACAAACATACGTAAGTGCTTCCACAGTTAAAATGCTTCTTCAGATGTAATGAACATTTGATTTTGGACAGGGTCTAAATGACAAGGTTCCTAATAAGCCTATGCTGTAGGCTAGACTCTTGTTTAGGTAAAACTTCAATTGGTGTGTTTTTATTTATATACAAGTGTGGTTTAATTCATTTGTATTTTAAATTACATAGTTTTCTAGGGAATAATTAATATATTTTGTATATTTATTGTTTTGCAATTTAAATATGTATATTTATTTCATATGTATGTAAAAGGTTTTATATACTGTGAGGTATCGTTAACCACGATTGTCATGTGACTGGTTAATTATGTAAGGGACCAGTATTTAATGAGCTGTAGTTGATTGTTTCATTACATCTGAAAAAGCAAATTAACTGTGAAAACACTTTTATGTATGTTTGTCTACAATAAGTGGAAGATTTACTGGATACATTGGTTTGTCTGGCTTTTCCTGGGTCCACCTGTACTTTTGGGATTATTTGTTTTATTTTATTTTGTGAACGTGGGTTCTGGCAGTTGTTGGTGGTTATTTGTTACATTATTAATTAAAATGTATTTCAAAGCAAACAGTCAACAAACATTATTTACAAAGCATATCAGATTAAGGAAATACATGTTTTCAAGATATTGTGAGTAGAATCAAAAATACCATGTAGTGCATGGAGGGTGGTGATTATACACTAATATTCAGAAAAATACAAGTCAGTTAAGTGCTATAGTGGCACAACACCTGACCTTAACAAATGGTAAGCATCCCCTGCTTAAGTTATTATGGTTAGGTCCTACTCTAGGCAGTTAAATCTGTCAGTACTGACCAGCAAATGAAAGTGGCAGAATAAAATTAGCTTTTGCCTACTTTTCATAATGATAAAGGTGACCCTCCCTCTTACAAACTTAGAAAGTACCTTGAATAACAGGATGCGTGTTCACCTGTATTATGCCTGAAAAATACAAACTTTGAAACTCAAATGTATGTCATTATTCAGTGACTTAAATCCTCTGTGATTTCTGTGAAACCATGGACTTTAAGAGAAAATGACAAAACAAATGAGACAAAAATCCAGACATTCTGAGAAAATCTGGACAGTTTAGAGGGATGGTAAGGTGATTGTAAATTTAAGGTGACTGTGTGTCACTATCTTTCTGACAATGCTGTGCTTGTTAAGTGACTAAGTACTTTATGGCTTTGAAAGCCAGCAAAACCTTTAACATTTTTTTCTCTTCTTACTGTAACTAGTAGTACATGGAGAAGATAAAACTCCATGGACTACAAAGAATTATGACTAGGTCTCCAATCATATCCCTAAATTATGCATTCTCGACATGGGTGTAAGGATTCATTTCTCAAACTTTGCTCGAGAGGTGAATTTGTTGGCATCCATGTGTCGAACATATAATAAACAGATTATGATTGACAACCCGCTTATGATCACTCACATATTACCCATAGTTGACAAAGTTAGGATTGCATACCTCAAACTGTAGGTGTGGTACAGTTGCATAGTTTATAAGTTGCCAGGTGATATTTTGGATGGATTTGGATTGCTGTGAGTTACTGAAAAGTCTGATGTGGTTTGGAAGTTTGTTCCATGCCTTGGAGATGGCAACAGAGAACAGTGAGTCAATATAATAATTATAATATTTATTAGCAAAAGTTAGCTTATGTTCTGAAAATCTTAGAGCTCTATTTGGTATATGCCATTGGATGAGATTTCATAGGAAGGGT
The DNA here is from genome assembly GCF_019279795.1 of Protopterus annectens. Lineage (NCBI taxonomy): Eukaryota > Metazoa > Chordata > Ceratodontiformes > Protopteridae > Protopterus > Protopterus annectens. The sequence continues at coordinate 1,461,530,524 of NC_056745.1, read as the reverse complement.
GTTCTAAGTGGATGGTGAAGTATTTTGTGTGCTGTGCATAGCTGGGAGAGGGTAATGTGTTGAGGAAGTTCAAGTCACTTGAGGGTATTGAGTGCCATGCAGTGATGGAAGGGGTTTGGGATGCTGCAGGTGAATTTGCTAATTTTGTTGTAGCTGCTTTCTAGTTTGTGGTTGGTGGAAGAGTTGAGATTTATGACTATTTTTGAGGCATTCAGGAGGGTAGGAATGGGAAGAGAGGTGGCAGCTATTTTTTTGTTACTATGATCACTTAGCAGGTATTTTCTCTATAAAGAGAGCCTAGTTTGCAGGGCATCTTTTAACGTGTTATCAGTGGAAACTCCTAGCAATTTTGTGTTTTTGATATTTTCAATTTTTGTGTTGTTTGAGGAGATAATTTTAAGGTCAGTGTTGTTTTGACTTGTGATTTTAGGAAGGAATAGGATTAGTTTGGTTTCATTGCGGTTTAAGAGCATTTGAAAATTATTTAGCCAGTTTTCTATAGATGTGAAAGGTTCCTGTGTGATGCTTTTCAGATGAAAAAATTTGAGGCTGATCAAACTAAAGCTGAATTGTCAGAATATTGTATTATGATGGCGAGTTTTGATTCCTTGTGCATGTCATTAATGAAGATATTAAAAAGTACTGGCCCAAGTATGGATGCCTGGGGAGACTCATGTTGTGATTGGAAGGAATGTAGAGAGAGACTCATTCCATTTTCAGGCTGGGTACGATTCTTCAGGTAGGTGATGAACCAGTTAGTTAAGGGAGGTGTTTGGCCTACAAGATTTACTTCTTGGAGTAGTTGATTTCAGACCACATTGAAGGTTTTTGACAAGTCCATGTAAAGCATGGAGATAAAATTACCTGAGTTTTTATTTTAATCAGTGGTATCTAGGAAATGTGGTAGGGCAGTCTTGATACTGTGTGGGGTTGAACACTACATTTAGTTGGAGAAAGTAATTGGTTATCAAGTAGAAAGGTTAGGCGTTGCTGATGTACACATTTTTCAAGTACTTTGGAGAGGGCAGGAAAGATTGTTATAGGCTGATAATTTGCCAGTTCAGTGGATGTGCTACTTTTGTATAATGTGATAATGAAGGAAGTTTTTTGTAGAACTGGGGTGTAGTTTTTTTGTAATGGATTTATTAATTAGGATCGATTTAGGGTAGCAAAAGGTGTCAGTGGCTATACTAAAGTATTTGGATGGAAGGTTGTCAGAAGTTAGTGTTGTGGGTTTCAGTTTTTTATTGGATTTTATGACAGTCTTTGTATGGATGTTTTTTAGATTGAGTTGGGTATGGAGCTGTGGTTTGAGTGGGTAAGGTGGGGTGGGTTGTTATATGTTGAGCTGGGCTGAGGCACTGTGGTCGGGGGTTAGGTGGGGTGGATGTAGGTTGTTATATGTTGAGTTGGGGTAGGAAGCTGTATAGGTTGAATTGGGGTGTGGAACTATGGTCAGGAGAGTTAGGGGGGTATAGGTTGTTATTATCTGAGTTAAGCAGAGTACTGGATATAATCTGTTTGTTGAATTTGTGTGCAATGTCCCTGATGGTTTCAGAAGAGAAATGATTTGGGGTGGGTTTTCTGCCTGGTTTTTGAAGGATGTTTAAATTTTGCCAAAATCTTCTGTTTTTTTAATGTGTAATCTGGTTGTGGAGAAGATTTTTTTGTACGTGTGATCTGGTTGTGGAAAAGATGTTCTTTTTATCAAAAAGAACTTGCGTCTCTTAGCTGTTTCTGAGACAATGATATGTATATAGGTAGGATTTGGTCATGGTTTTGTGTTATTGTTTCCAGACGTTGTCTCTGTCTCTCATGAGGTGTTTAGTGTGACAGGATAGCTATAGGGCAGAATTTATTTTCACTCTTTTATGATTCCGTGGGTGTTGGTTTACTATGGTTAAGAAGCAGTGTGACAGACAGCTTCATTTAGAGGCATTTATTTGATAGGTTTCTAGTGACATTGTTTACGTTTGTCATTAAATACGGATTTATTAAAATCAGTTATGTTTCTAACAGAGTTGAAATACAGAGGTTTGGAGGGCTTGCGATATTCTCTGTTGATGTAGGTGGAGTGATGATCATTGGGAGAGTCTGGTAGGATGCTGGCTTGCTTAATTGTTCAGGGTTGAGAGTATGCAGTGTAGTATGGGTGTCCGTTTGGATACTTTGCCAAATCAGATTAGTTTTTGGATCATCCGAGTGATAGAAGCTAATGTTATGGGGGGTAGAGTTAGGTTTGTTAGAGGTCTAATCTATGTTAAAGTCACCGCGCAGGATGGTTTCTTGGTTGAAAGTAGATAACAAGTAGGCAAGTATGATTTTGGTAGTCTTGGTATAGGCGACTACAGTGATTATGGATTTCTGACTGTTTAGGAGGAGTTTGGCTATTAGTATTTCTTCACTGATGTATTGTGGAATAGTTGGGAGGTGGACATGGATTTGTAAGGCGGCTGGAAAACTGAAGGTCTTGTCTCATTTTCTTGGCATTAAGAAGTGAGAGGGAGTCTCTCCAGTGGCATTATGAAGTTTATTTATAAAAATACTAAAAAGAAGACAGCCCAAGATTGACCCGTGTGGAACACCAGTGGTAATAGGTCCGAGGGAGGAGAGTTCTTCCTACCATTCAACTGCTTTTTGTCAGTTGGATAGACAGCTAAGAAACCTGGTGAAGGGATGACAATTCAAAGAGAGTTTTGGTTGAGCTACAATGCCATAATATTATTTATTGTACATGTCAGCTTCTGAAAGCAGGGTACCAGCATACTTTGCAGTGGTGTGCAGCTTATATTATGCATTGAATAGACCTACCTGAGCCATAGGTTCCCAGAAGACAATCCTATCACCACACTCTAGCATCTCTCCAAGCTGAAGATAGCTCTGATGACACATTGTTGCTAAGCCTCCAAGCTGACAATAGATCTGATGATGCATTGTTGCTAAGCCTCCAAGCTGGCAATAGATCTGATGATACAGTGTTGCTAAGCATTCAGGCTGATGTTAAATCTGATGATACATTATTGCTAAGCCACCATGCCCTCTTCATGCTCATTCTGGGAATCTTATCTGGGGTGATATTGCTGTAAGTAAGGCAAACAACATAAGAAAATGTGAGAAAATGCCTGTTGTCTAACCAGAAATGCCAACACAAATGTGTTATAGATAGTGTAACCAAAGTCACAAACTGACATTATGGCCATGAACACTGATAACTGACACACAGATGATTTTTGATGCATTTATTTATGTTTGTTAACTGGGGTAGAATTACTAACCCATATGGACATCTTTCAGACTCAGTGCACAGGCACAGTTTGATTAACTGAATTGCTGGGAGTCACACACCAGGCTAGTACAGGCTGAGTGAATCAAACCCTGGACTACAAAATGCAGATTATATTGCAGATTATCAACAGCTCATAGTCTTCATAAGTTGCACACATGCTATACAATAATAAAATGTAATTCCAATACTAAATCAAGCATTTCCCATGTCCACACATACAACAATATGAACACCCCAGACAAGTGAAGATGCAAAGCAGCGCAGTACAGCCAGACAGTGCAGGTCCCTGGTAAAATGTGTATTTATACAGCCAGATATGAAACACTAACATACAGAGAGGCGACTGTGGCCCACAGGGTGACACTTCATCAGAGACTCCACTGTGTGGTGTATCAGAGGGGCATGTCATTGCATGTTCCATAACTCTGGTTAATGTTTTCATCCTACAGGCAATTTCCTATATGTTCTTATGGAGATTGCCTCATTGTAGCCTCTTTTAGAGTTTCAAGTGGATGAACGTGACAGAAAGGTCAACCTTCCTCCTGGGCAGTCTAGTTTATAAAATTCTAAAGGATGGATACTGTCAAACTCAAAGAAGAAAAACTACCAATCGGGGAATAAACTTAACTCTTAAGAAGTAGACAACAAAACAGCCTGTCCTTAATCTGGTTTTCTTTAAAAACCATCATTGAGGAGTGTGTCTTCTCCAAACTTGGACCTGTATTGTGGAATAAACAACTCCTAGAAATAAATAGCCAATATTCCACCCAGGGTTTCGAAACTGCACTATCTGAATACCTCTACAATGACATATCATGTGTATGCTTTAGAGCCATGGTGAAACTTTACTCCACCAGGCAATGGATTCATTATAGAGGTCCCTCTCAATGCTTCCATAAAGGTCAGATATAAAGAATACTGACATATTACTATTGTACATAATATATATACTTATCACATTGATATTGTGCATAATTCATAACCTTTTTTTACTGAGTAGTTAAAGCACAGGTAACCTCAAAGAATGACTACTTACTACCACATATATCTATTCTATGTACTCTACATAGTGAGATACTTGTAATGTAAAGTTACAATCACAGACATTTCAATTGCAACATTGTATACAGTGAGCAAGTGCTGATGCCAGTTTTATTCAGTGAATTGCTACGGTGTAATTTGTTGGCTAAACAATCATTTCACAATGTTATATTATTATTTGTTCTCTGACGTCAGTGTAAATCTGAATGATGGGTGGGCTTTCATAACTCCACTTTGTTTATACATTTGTAATTTGCCTAAGGCCCAGGTCGTGGCTAAAAAGGATCCACAAACCAGCTACATACCTAGTTACCAAACTGTAACATAAATAAATAAGCAAACAGACAAACACATAAATAAATAAATCATGCAGTGGCCATAGGGTCTATATTATATAAACGAAGCATTAAAATGTCGACTCACCTTTGCTCGATCCCTATTTCTCGAAACTGCACAACATCAAACCCTCAAATCACTGATTTCTTTCCAAGGGAAAGAAATCGGTAGCCCAAACACACACACCGCATTACAACAAACACTATTAAAGTGGGGGCTTTCACCACCCACACCCCCCAATGTAGAGGGCTGAGCACCCCACGCCCCCAGCTAAATATATTAACTCCGAGATTGCACTACAGTTGGGAAAAGGGCAGATTTAAAAGCACGGCCAACCGATTTCTTTCCCTTGGAAAGAAATCAATGATTTGGCCGTTTGATGTTGTGCAGCTTCGAGAAATAGGGGTCAATCAAAGGTGAGTCAACATTTTAATGCTTCATTTATATAATATAGACCCTGGCCATATATGCTCATGTATATTTCATTGCACATATATCTGCATTTAAAAACACATGTCATGTAAAGTAGATGTGTACACATCCTGATGCAAAGCCAGGGGCGTTCAAGCAGCCAAACCTGTGTTAAGGTTAACCTACATACGTTCAACAGAAACTATTTCTCTGGACTAAATCCAATGCAGTGCATACAATTCATACTTTATTCCCTTATCTGGATACCTGCAAGATTTAAAACCCACATGCCTAACTAGCATATACAGTTACCAGTAATCACCTTTGGTCCCAACATGTCAAAAGATTATGCATTCCCAGCATGCAAAACACACACATCTCAAAACTGCAGTTTGTAAAGAGGATTAAGGCTGTGAACTATTAACAAGGTGCTTCCTGTAGTCCAGTGTTTGCATCCTTCATCTTCCATTTGCCTGCTATGTAACTCTAAGGAAATCACTTACACAAGCTATGCTCTTAGGTTACCCTTAAAGAGGTGCATATATATTCACTGGGTTTAGCTGACAAATAAGATAAAAAAATGAAATTAAGTTTTTGAAGTCCAAGGTTTGATTCCCTCTGCCTTCATTTGCCTACTGTATGACTCTCAACAAATCAATTAAACACACAGAGTTCCGAGGCAATTGGAAACTAGGCTAGGCTCTCAATGGTCTCCTTAAATGTATGCTTACTAAGTACTTATGAACCTATGAATCTATGCTGTTCAGCAATACTTACTGTGAAAAGTACAAAAATGCCCAAAATTATACACATTTGTTAAAAACACTACAATATGCAATGTATATATACACATTGAATTCAAATGGCAACATGGCTACAACCTGCTGTGGCCAGTGCTGCAGATATTATAACCCCCCCCCTTAGTGTCAGGTCTGCAAAATGGAGCACCACCTGCACTTGCTTTCAGTGGATCTTTGTCCAGCTCAGGATTTCAGTGGACACCATGGATTTTTCATAATAAAATTGACCCATATATTGTCCATATAAGTGGGCATCATAGTAGCTACTTAGGGAAAGCATTATCAAGATCTTCTACTCTCCCATAATATCTGCCTGTTGACTCCCTTTTCTTCATGCAGTATATCCTCTAAGGTTATAGCTCTCTGCATATGTGTACCTGTTAAAAAAGTTGTCATAGTTCAAACTGTCAGTTCAGAAAAAGTGGCAGAATTCAAACATCCATGACATTAGGATGTACTGCCTAACATTAGACATATAGATGGCACACAATACTATGTCACATCATATGTTGCCAACTGCAATAACATGTGCAATGAATTCAAACATCCATGACATTAGGATGTACTGCCTAACATTAGACATATAGATGGCACACAATACTATGTCACATCATATGTTGCCAACTGCAATAACATGTGCAATGAATTCAAACATCCATGACATTAGGATGTACTGCCTAACATTAGACATATAGATGGCACACAATACTATGTCACATCATATGTTGCAAACTGCAATAACATGTGCAATGAATTCAAACATCCATGACATTAGGATGTACTGCCTAACATTAGACATATAGATGGCACACAATACTATGTCACATCATATGTTGCAAACTGCAATAACATGTCCAATGAATTCAAACATCCATGACATTAGGATGTACTGCCTAACATTAGACATATAGATGGCACACAATACTATGTCACATCATATGTTGCAAACTGCAATAACATGTCCAATGAATTCAAACATCCATGACATTAGGATGTACTGCCTAACATTAGACATATAGATGGCACACAGTACTATGTCACATCATATGTTGCAAACTGCAATAACATGTCCAATGAATTCAAACATCCATGACATTAGGATGTACTGCCTAACATTAGACATATAGATGGCACACAATACTATGTCACATCATATGTTGCAAACTGCAATAACATGTCCAATTAATTCAAACATCCATGACATTAGGATGTACTGCATAACATTAGACGTATAGATGGCACACAGTACTATGTCACATCATATGTTGCAAACTGCAATAACATGTCCAATTAATTCAAACATCCATGACATTAGGATGTACTGCCTAACATTAGATGTATAGATGGCACACAGTACTATGTCACATCATATGTTGCAAACTGCAATAACATGTCCAATGAATTCAAACATCCATGACATTAGGATGCACTGCCTAACATTAGACATACAGATGGCACACAGTACTATGTCACATCATATGTTGCAAACTGCAATAACATGTCCAATGAATTCAAACATCCATGACATTAGGATGTACTGCCTAACATTAGACATATAGATGGCACACAGTACTATATCACATCATATGTTGCAAACTGCAATAACATGTCCAATGAATTCAAACATCCATGACATTAGGATGTACTGCCTAACATTAGACATATAGATGGCACACAGTACTATGTCACATCATATGTTGCCAACTGCAATAACATGTCCAATGAATAGCTTCAGAGCATCCTGCAATAATCCTATCATATGAGTAGGATGCTACATTATGCTTTCAACTTGCTCCAAAGGAAATGAATTTAATTGACTAACACTCAATATAAATAAGTCTCATTGATAAAGGAAAATGTAATTGGCCATACAAATAAATGCATGACAAATGGGCATTCCGTTCAGTGACTGAGCACTGTGGAGTAGCATGAGATGAAGATTTTCTTCTGATTCAGAATGGAAACGTCTGCCATTGAATACTACCCTCATATATAATCCCATATTCCAACACCTTTCACCAAACTGCACAGCTATCTGCATAACTATTATTACATATACTGTGGATTGTACTTAATGTAGGTAAAACTGAATTATTATTGAATTAGCTTTCTGGGAATATAGTTTGGCAATGTATATAAAGAGTCACCCCTGTGTATGCTTTTGTTAATATTTAGTTACATGATGACTCCATGCTTGTCGTTTAAAGCTGCACGAGTACCATCTTTTAAATATGCCACTGGCAGATGCATATTTTATATGCACATCTAGTCTTAGAACAATTGATTTTTTTATGTTCCATGATAGGTAGTGACAACACCAGGATGGCTGTGTGACTATGACAGAATGTTATCTGAGGAGAATAAGGTGCTCCTGGAGGCATTACAGCAGTGTGGAAATGCACTGTGTAATTATGACACAAAGTGTGGTCAGTGTGTGTGGCTGTGTGATGATATAGTCAGGAAGGTGAATGCTGTTGGTGTCCATAGATACACAATTCAAACCACTCACTGGACATGACAGTGTGCAAAGAAATTTGAGATATACAGGAATGCTACTTTGGTGGGCATCCTCCAACTGCAATAAATGATGTGAAGGTGAGTCTGGCCTCCCTTGCTGGACATGGAACTAACAATACCATACCTGGATGCAATGCTGACATTGGCACCACCCATGAAATTACATGCTGCACATATGGACAGCATATATTGTACTTTCATGGGGGCTATATGGTGTGCCTATGAATACAACTATTTTTATAAAGTAAACAGGTGTTGGTACTGTTGCATTTATATACCATGTACAGTCATGTCCTCTGTACGTAGGAGTAATTACAGGGCTATTGCTGACAAAGACAAAAGATGTATAGGGTGTGGTCATCCATGATTTGTGTCATGCGTGTCAGTATTTCACACTTTTTTATATATCATAGATCTTCTTCATGTCTTTCAGGATATTCTAGTGTGGATCAGAGGCCGCACAGGACAATAAAGGGGTTAAGGCCTCAGGAATAACACTATAGAGTGATGCATGTCGATGAGTCCTCTACCCAAATGTCTTACCCTTACGACTCTTTCAGTGTTTTGGAAGGACTGCTACACGGCAGCATTCATCCAGCTGCTGTCACTTCTCCAATTATTCATCTAGCACAGATTCACTGGACAATGGACTACAAATGGATGTTGTTGCAAACAGTGCAGGCATTTATACTTGGCAGTTTATTCCACGTGGAATGCCCAGTACTCAATGAGAATAATACTATGTGAAGCACTAGCAGAGCAATGTTAGTAACTATTTCTCCATTTAAAATGGAAAGGGGGCCATATGTATATAGTTTGAATTTTTTTTTCTCAGAGATGCAAATATGACTTTATCCTCATTTTTGGCTACAATAGCAATTTAAGTTTAGTGTAGTGGATGCAGACTTTGCAATGTAACAGTTTGATGGATAAAGTGTGATGATTTTAACAGTATTTATTTATTTTTTATTTTATTTTTTATTTTACATTTGTTGACCGGGCTAGTCTAGCCGGATATATGTCCATTTTCAGTAGAGGCCCCGGGAGAAAAGCTCCACATTAAAACAGATAAACACACAGAGTATTAAGTATTCAGTTAAGAACATTAAACTTCAGATACAGATAGGTTGCTAAATAAAAACAGGTGACTAAGGTAATTTAGCAAACATTGATGGAACAGAAGAATAGCACAAAAATAAGATAAGGTAATACTTAGTGTTTTTTTTTGGTTTTTTGTGTGTGAACACTGGGAAGAAAGTCTTCAGAAGGATATGGGAGATCAGGGTAGTTAAAAAAACAGGATTGGGAGAGTAAGTGGAGGGGGAGAAACTCATCAAGAGACAGAAAGAGGTAATTTACATCTTTCTTAGGTGCAATAACAGCAACTAGAGCAACTAGATGTTAGAGACCTTGAAGTGGCAATAAAGTGAGTAAGAAACCTGGGAAGACTGATTATGATGAAAATAGACAGAGATAGTCTTAGTCAGGGTTTGAACAGGGACACAGCCAATGGTTTGTAAGGTATTGTTTTAGTTTCTTTTTGAAGAGTGTAGTTGAAGATAGAGATGTAAGTTCACTGGGAAGTAGGTTCCAACTTTCCCCACAGTATTAGAGAAAAGGGAAAATCCTGCTTTGTTGTTGGATTTATGTATGGATACCAGAAGTTTATTAGCTGAGCGTAGGTTTGTAAGATTTTTATATGGCCAGATAAGACTAGTGAGAATCGGTATGTTTTCTGGGCAATAATCAGTTGATGAAATAAAATTTGATTGTGCAATTCAAGCCACCCAAGCTGCTTCAGATTTAGGCAGTGGTGGGTTCTAAAAGGGGAGCTGGTAGCAAATCTGGCAATATTATTGTAAGAAACTGCCAGCTTGTGGAGGTTGCATTTGGATAGATTGGTATATATAGGAGAGGCATAAAAGAGAGTAGAGATAAGGTGAGTTTGGGCAATAGTAGTTCTAGCTATGGGAGTAAGGAAGGGCTTTATTTTGTAGAGGGAGCCTAGTTTTTGGTTTACTGATTTGATTGTGATGCTGATGTGAGTGTCATAGTTAAGTCTGTGGTCAATAGTTACTCCTAAGAGTTTGATAGTAGTGTTAGGAGATATGACTGTACCAATTTTAGATTTGATAGAGAAGTTAAGTGGGGTGGACTTTTGTGTAGGAGTAAACAGCAAGAGTTTAGTCTTTTTGGGGTTAAGGAGGAGACACCACTGTAGAAACCATTCTTCTACAAGCTCAAAGGTATTCTGGGTGAGGGAATGCAGTTCAGATGGCCCTGTGGCTGAGGATATTAATGTGGAGTCGTCTGCATATTGTATAGTTACAGCTTGGGGGATACTAATAGATAGATCATTTATGAAGATAGAGAACAGAAGAGGGCCTAACATGAATCCTTGGGGTACACCAAGGGTGACAGGTAGGTGGGAGGATAGAGTGTTTTCCCATAGCACTGCCTGTTGCCTGTTGTCTAGATAGGACTAAAACCACTGTAATGCTTGAGTATCAAATGAGAGGGACTTGAGAAGATTCAGCAGTAGCTGATGGTTAACCATGTCAAATGCTTTTGAAAGATTAATAAAGATAGCAGAGGACAGGGTATTATTGTTGCGATTTTTGTTGATGTAGTCAGAGAAGGAAAGGAGGGTAGTAGTGGTGCTATGCAAAGGTCGAAAGCCATGCTGGGAGCTGGCTAATAGGCTATTTTGAAGAAGATGGTCTAATAGTTGACAGTGGATGCATTTTTCCATGATTTCTGCTATGGGAGAAGGGAGGGCAATTGGATGGAAGTTTGAAAGTTCTGATGAGTTGCCAGCTTTATGTAGTGGGATGATATGTGAAACTTTCCAGATGGATGGGATAGTACCTTCAATAATGGTTCTACTTATAAGGGTAGAGATTGGGTGGGCAATAACTCTGGCTGCAATTTGAAGGTATTTAGAAGGCAAATGGTCTGCTGAAGGGGCAGAGGGTTTGAGGTTTTGAAGGAGGGTACAGATGAGGGCTGTGGGGACAGGGCAGAGTTGGAAAGTGGGCAAGGAAGTATGTAAGGAGGAGGGAAGATTAGAGGATACATGAGGTAGAAAGTTAGCAAGTGACTGGATGGCTTCAGTAAAGAAGATATTGAAGGAGTCAGCAATTTGTTTGGGAGTGTCAAGGGTAATTCCAGATGGGGTTGGAGTTTTAGAATTGCCCTGGGTGAATGAGTCTAGTGATACCTGACAAGAATTTCTGTGGACTTTGATGGTTGGTATTTTGAAGTTGGAAGAAGAATTGTTTTTGTCTGATATTATAGATGTTTTAGTAGAGTTTCTGAGTTGTTTAAATTTTAAGTGATCAGATGGGTTTTTAGAGGTACACCATTTGGCCCAGAATTTGTTTCTTAGCAAAATGTTTTTCTTAGTTTCCTTAGTAAGCCATGGTGCTGTTTTGGTGGTGTTCCTAAGGGTACAGGATGGGGCATGGTAGTCTAGGATTTCAAGGAACTTGGAATTGAAGTATGCTACAGCTTCCTCAAGTTGGAGGTGTTTTAATGGTGTCCAGTTACATACACGCAGTTCATTTAGGAGGTGTTCTGGGTTGAAATGTTTATTTGAGCGAGTAGTTCTAAAAGTTGTAGGGCAGGGTATATTGAGCTTTTTCCTAATAATATAGGTTAGGGAGCGATCACTAAGCTCTTCTGGCAGGATACCTACATTATAGGTTATGGACTGGGTATTTCTTAGGATCCAATCTAGGGTGGTGACTTTGTTGGTGAGTTTATGGATGCGAGTAGGTGAGGTGATAATTTGGGAGAAGCCATGTAGATTTATGTGATTAGTTGGGTTATCAGTATTACAGGTATTCCGGTCTATATTGAAGTCACCTAGCACAATGGTTTTCTGTGGATAGTTAATGGACAGCCAGCAAAGGATATTTTCTAGGGAGTTGATGTTATTACCTGGAGGAAGATATGAGCATAAAATGTAGATGGATTTGCAAGTATTTAGCTGTAGCTTAGTGATAAAAATTTCAGAGTTGGTATTGGATGGTGGGTGAGCATCTAGTAGTGAAAGTTGGAGCCTGCTTTGTATATTAAGGCCACACCCCCTCCCTTCTTGTTAAGGCGATCCACTTTTAAAATGTTATATCCAGGTAACTTTATTGTTCACACTTTGTATATTTAAGTGAGCTAAGAAGAGGGAGTTATGAGGCCTTGTAGGGGTGTGAGGAGGAGAGGTAGAAGGTCTACTTGGGGAAGCAGGACTAATGTTGGTAGGGTCTGGATTGGGATGTATATCACCATCTAGTAGGAGGTGTAGGTGTAGTCTATATGTGTAGATTAGAGAAGGATTTAGTATATTATGTCCTCTCTTGATAAGGTGGTGTTTATAATTAATATGGGTGACTCTATGATACTTTGGGAGGAAATAGTTGGTAGAGGATGTTATGTTTATATGTTTAAGGCTGGTTGGTAAAGCAGGAGGGGATGTTTGTTTTTTGGGCTGGTGGAAGCTAGAGTAACTGACATGTTCATAAGCAGTTAGGGTATAGGGAATGCAAAGGAAAGGAAGAATTGAAAATAGAAGTAGTGTTTTGAATAAAGTTGATAAGGATGGAATAGGCATAGTGCTTCTAAAGTAGAGGGTGGAGAGTGGAAGGGTGAAGTGTGTGTTAAAATAGGAGGAGTGTCTTACAAGATGGATAGCTTTAACGAGATTGCGGGATGGGATAGGTTAATTGTGTAAGTGGGTGTGGCTAGAGAGGTATAAGGTCAGATGCAGTGGGGTGGGTGAGATTTGGGGGTAGGGTAGGGGAATGGAGTGAGCCCACAGGGTGAACAGAGTGGGTAGAGCTAAGTAAAGGAAGAAGACCTGAGGAAAACAATCAGTGGAATGCTGACTACTAGAGGTAAGTTAGGAGGAGGTAGCTGAAGGAGGTAATAGAGGTAATGATTGTTTGAGCAGGTTGGGTAGATAAGAGAATTATGGTGAATGTAAAAGGGGAAAGTGGGACAGAATGAAACGAGTAAGGTAAAACTAATTACCTAAGAGATTCTATTTAGAAGCTGCAGGCTAGGTGTACTAGGAAAAGGGTGCCCTCTAGTGGGCACACACTGTACTGCTGCAGTAGCTTGTGTGGGGGGGGGAGTGGGTTTAGGAGTAAGGGTGGGAAAAGTGAAGTCAAGTGCAGGAGCAACAAGAGGGAAGGGATGAAGGTAGAGGAGTACAGAGGAGTAACACTGCTGGCTATCCTGGCAGGGAAGGGAAAGTTACTACCTACTTAGTATGGAAAAAATATATTTTACATACAGTAACAAACATATTTTCTGGCTTCCTTGAAGGGATGAGTTCAGGGAGAAGATAGTCTCTATTCCTTGATTTTAGAAAGAGAAAGCAGGTATTATTTAATGCAGGGACCCAGGGTCTTCAGGTAGGGCAGGTTATCAACCCTAAAACAGAACAGACAGCTAGGCAGGTTTCTGGCCTCCTTGAAGGTATGAGTTCAGGGAGAAGATAGCCTCTATTCCTTGATTTTAGGAAGAGAAAGCAGGTATTATTTAATGCAGGGACCCAGGGTCTTCAGGTAGGGCAGGTTATCAACCCTAAAGCAGGACAGGCAGCTAGGCAGGTTTCTGGCTTCCTTGAAGGGATGAGTTCAGGGAGAAGATAGCCTCTATTCCTTGATTTTAGGAAGAGAAAGCAGTTATTATTTAATGCAGGGACCCCGGGTCTTCAGGTAGGGCAGGTTATCAACCCGAAAGCAGGACAGGCAGCTAGGCAGGAATAGGTAGGTAGCTAGAGCCGAGGACGCACAGCAGCCAAGAGTTAGTAATCTGAATTAGTCCCCTTTCCATGGTATGTGTACTTTGTAATCAGAGCTACAGACTACTAGTAGAAGGGTTAAATGAAGGAATCTTATTTGAATAGGTCAATATGACAAAATAATTGCTGGCTGCATGGAGGTCAGTACATTCTAAGTGGAGGGGCTTAAATGAAAGTATATTTTAGCAATGAAATAAATATAGCTGTCAGGCTTAGCTTTACGACTTACAGATGTACATACTGGAGGATATGAGGTTAAGAGTATTCCCAATAAAGGTAATATAATCCTAGCTATGGGTGGGATGGAAGTGGACTCTCTTGGTTCATCCAGTTAGAGTGAACTACAATCTCTGGTTCTAGTACAGTTTTGGAGCTCTGTGCTACATTGATTGAATTTGGCTCTCTCAAATGGACAATCTTGTCTTAAAAGAAATCTCTCCGGTTTCTCCACTACATCAAGAACAATGCAACTATTCATCTTCTCATTGTAACACAAAGGATTTTCACTTATCTGCTTGACTAAGTACAACAGTATAACACTGCTGACCCTTCCCTGATTGCTGAGTTCTCAGTCAATCGCCTCTCTGCAACAAAGACTCTTTTGAAGTACCCCACAATTTTCAAGCATCTTTTCTTCATTGTATTCATTTTCTGGTATTAGTATTTATTTAGCATTTGTTTATCAGGAAAGTCCGACTTGGAACTTGCCAATTTTCAGCAGAGGCCCAGGGAGAAATACTCTAGATGCATGTCTTTGCAATGTGGGAGGAAACCGGAGCACCCAGAGAAATACCACACAAACAAAGGGAGGACATACAAACTCTGTACAGAAGACACCCCAGCCAAGAATTGAACCAGAGAACCTCTTGCTGTGAGGTGACAACACAAACCACTGCACCACTGTATCATCAGGAAGGAATAACACTGATAATTTTATTTTTGATTTCCTTCCCATTAGTAACCAAGCTGGACCAAGACGAGATTCTCCAATGGAGTATTTATGTATCCCAAAACTATAACATGGAAATGCCCAAAACTAATGTTAGTGCTCTTCTTCAGTTGGTTTGTAACTCTATGGATATTTTTCACCTTGCCTTCATCACCTCCTGCTTTACTCACATGCTTTACATCCACTGTTGTTCCTCTGACATGATAATACCAAGTGTGCTTAAGAAGACTCAGTCCAGTGCTTTCATCACACTTCCATCTAAAGTCTTTTTTAAAGTCACCATTTCAAAATATTTAGGTGTAATAATCTACACATACTAAGTACATGACTTATTTGATCAAAGGAATGCTCTGTCAACACAACTTCATGGCTATATATATTCTTTAAACAATAAGACAGTCATAACGCATATCAGTTACCTTTATTCTTCTGGATTCAGTTACTATTATTATGGAATGAATTACACACATCACAGATTTGTAATACTTGCTTTATATGGTTGAAGTTCCTGGTGAGCACGTACTGTCTCTTGTTTTTTTTTTTCTTTGCAGTTTACTATATCAAGATGTAATTTGTGTACTTTAAGCATTTTCTAATAGCTGAACAGTTATGGTAATCTCGGCAACCTTGGACACAGTTTGCTTCCATAAATAAAAAGTAAGACTGAATTTCCTTTGCAAATTATGACTTTATTCTGGACAGCCTTTTATCATAATTTCTTTCAACAATTACATTTCTAAGTCTGTGTCAGTACATTTTCCAGATTCCTTTACCTTTTCATCTGTCATAGACAGCTGTGAAATCATGTAATGAATCTTGACTTCTTTTTTTTTTTTTTGATAAATGTGTTATTGTTTTTATTATATGTAGCTCTTCGTCTGGCTTGTGTTGTACTTTCATATCATTCTTCTGCCGTTTAATCAACGTCTTCTATAACCTCAGATGTGTCTTGTGTAAAGTTAGTTATATGTTAGAATTGGGCCAATATATTCAGACTAATCAATCATTGTACAGTTATTACTGGATTTTAAATTCATACTATTCCAGTCTGTTCAGCAACTCTACAAGTCTCTTAATATGTTATTATAGTGCAACATCATCCAACACCAGCAGAACAATTCTTATTGAGCAGAGCATCTTCTAAGCCTTTAATTACTTTTGTAGTTGTTCTTTGAAAAGTTTTGCGAGAACTAGGAACACCTATAGTAGGTGGTTTCTGACTTATGCACTTACTTTACCTGCTAGCTAATGGTTGGAGAGTCCTCCCCACCCACCCACGGTTGATTCATGTGATGCTGTTTCCCCAAAATATGAGGTAAGTGTTTTACTGGTGATGGTTAATATAAAAAAATACATATGATCATGCTGATGACTAAGAGAAATAAAATTACATTAACTCCCTTTTATTGAATGGAAGATTTTGTTTTTCAAAACTCCTTCATTCCTTATATTTAGTTTTGTCCCTTATAAACACATATTTTTATGTTGGAATAAGATGATCTCATATCTAACAAGCCTGGTGAAAAAAAAAAAAACTTTTATTGGTAGACATAAAACAAAAAAGATAGTGTCTCTTTAATATTATTATTGGGTTCCTCATCTTCTTTTATTAAATTGTTGTACCCTTCTGGCAAGGCATTTAAGTTTGCTATTTGGATAAGTGTTTGCATTTAGGCACAAAGAAGTCAGTTTACATTGTGTAATGGACACTTAAAGCCCATCTCACTGAACACTTGAACCATGGTTTCAAGGAAGACAGGGATTGCACTGCTTCCATGCTAGCCCCCTTTAATGTATCTTGCACTAACTTACATTAGAAGTCTGTGGCAAAGTTAAAAGTAGATACTGTGCCATTTGGACTCGTTTGTAGAAAACACATCATTTTAAACCTGAAAATACCTTCATGCATGAAGGCCTGAATGAAGACAGCAGTGATGAGTCGTTTTCATACTAGGCATGAATGTCCACGAATAAAATACCCTAGGGAAGCCAAGAATAAATGGATGACCAGGTAGGCTGCCTTAATAAAGGTACGGTGGGATGTCGGTGAAGAATCTGGGCTACTGGTAAAGCCTTGAGAAAGGCTGTGCGTACCCGAGTGCTTGTGGTTGAAGGCTGAGTAAAGCCTTTAGAAAGGCTTCGTATGCAGGTGGTAGTTCCAGCTGTCTGTATAGGAGCTTAAATACCCAGGTCCCACAGATGATCATTTTCCTGCTGGATACTAGGCATGACTATAATAATACTAAACCAGACTGTAAATGCACCAAATGCAAGAGCAGTTTATGCACCAGTATTGGAAGGAAATGTCAGAAACTGTCTTTCTGCTAGTCAGAAATGCTTATCTGACCAGTGCTAATGGCACGTTTAAGCATAATGAAGGCCACAAACTGTTGCTACCACATAGGTGGTAATCCATTAAGTACAGAAGAAGTAATTCAGGACCTGGGGACCCAAGTTGATAGCAATCTCTCATTTGACAACCACATGGCCAAAGTGGTTAGAAAAACATTTTATATAGCCCACCTAATCATGAAGGGATTCACATCTAGATCAGGGGAGGTCATCGTGCCTCTTTACTCATCCCTCATCAGGCCCATAATTGAGTACAATGCCCCTTTTGGGATGTACCTTACCAGACACCTGCAGCAACTGGAAAGACCCCAAAAGTACCTCACCAAGAGGATCAAAGGGCTCAAACAGATGCCATATGCTGCCTGGTTAAAGAAACTCCAGCTCTACTCAGTGGCATACCACCTGTTCAGAGGCGATCTGTGCCTGACATATAAAGCCATGTCCAACCTGGAATTAATGGACATGCTGCACCTCAGAAAATCCAAATCCCATCGAGCTACGCACTCGAGAGACTTGAACCGCAGCACTGAAATAAATAGGACATGCTGGAGGGACAGATTCATAACCCAGAGGCTCCCTTCACTCTGGAATAAAATCCCAATCCAGGTTAGGCAGAGTCCCTCATTGACTCTCTTCAAGAGGAATCTTGATGAGTGGATGGGAGATCATAGGTTTACCCCGGGTATAACTTCTGTGTCACTGTTAGACAGAGGCACAGTATACTAACCTCGAAAAAGGGCATAGCAAAATAAATTTAAAATGGGTGGCGAAAGCCAAACACATTCTGGCTAGGCTTATAAATGCCCTAGGGCAGATAGCCTAGTATGAACCTATGAACCTATGATTCTTCCATTTCTCTGTCTCACTAGGTTGTAAAAAATCAGTGGTACAACTTATCTGGAAAAACAGGAGAAGGTAACATGTAAATTTGTTTATCATTTCCTCTCCCTAAAGTGCATTGATAAACTATCTTGATAGTGGCATAATCTGCTCAGCTTAATGAGTTTATCTGCGTTGCTATGCATGAGTGACACTGGTCTAGTTTAAACAGCAGATGATACCCTGCTAGGTCTTAGACTAATTAGTGCTTCATGTAAGAGTCAAACTCTGTTACTTTATGGCAGTTTTAGATGGCCATAAAATGATGTACTCACATCATTCCAGTTTTCAGAGTAGGCATCAGTGATTGCAAAATAGTTCACGGAGTTTCTTTTGCAATAATAGCAAACACAATCAAATGGTCAGTAGCTCATTTATGGAGAGTTTAGGGGAAATTATGTTAATTTTCTTGCATAACAGTTGAAAGAGTGGCAGAATGTATATTCTTAAAAATAGTGAAAAATGGGAAAACAAACTCGGAAAAATAATAAAGTTATGATAACAAGTATATAAGGGGTACATCTGTAAAAATAATACATTCTGAATTCAAAAGAAATGAGAACATTCCCTGTATTTGTTGTGTCCCATAATTAAGATACATAGATTTATACCACTCATTTTACAATGTGAGATGACACTAAATTTTGAAATATAAGAGGCAAAGACTGAGCTATGTCCAGAGAGCGCCCTATGTTTTTAAGCAAGAAAGTGAGAGGATAGGGAGGGTTGGGGACACCAAACACACACACACACACACACACACACACACACACACACACACACACACACACACACACACACACACACACACACATCACAGATAATTTATTTATTAAAACAAAAAAAACCCTCCAATTTCATGACGTGAAATTCAAAGAATTATATCAAAGACAGCAATGTATTGCTTGCAGTTATAATTTTTTTTAGATACTGTATAAAGCTAGCTAAGCATTTTACAAGCAGTAAATATAAAATTAAATATAAGCTAATGGCAAATGACTGCTCAGACCTAAGTGATGTAGTCCATGAAACCAAGTGTTTTTGGAGTATTCAGGCAGTTCAAATTATAGAACTTTACTGCATTTTTCCTAGAAATTTTAAGATCATGTCAATGTCCTTGACAAACAGGTGTGCTACAGATCATGCATGGATATATGAAAGATTTGGAGAGGCAAGGTTCAGACGGAGATATGATTTGCAGTGAATTATCTGATTTTTTCTCTATTCGCCAGTTGTAATATGCCAAGGACAGCAGACTCCTTTAAGAA
Organism: Protopterus annectens; assembly: GCF_019279795.1. NCBI lineage: Eukaryota > Metazoa > Chordata > Ceratodontiformes > Protopteridae > Protopterus > Protopterus annectens. The sequence continues at coordinate 1,461,510,879 of NC_056745.1, read as the reverse complement.
CTACACTAACACTGTGAACAATGGTGTCCTTCACCAATTTTGTCACTGTGATGAACTAATTAGGGCAATCAAAATCTTTCAGCTAAAGTTTATGTGCAAAATAATGTAATTTCATGGACATGTGCCAGTTGTATAACAGTTAGTGCACTCACCTTTGCTGCAGAAAGCTGTGGGTTCTATTCTCGCACCAAGTAGATTAATTGCTGACACTACAGTGCAGCAAAAGGAGGTGCTCCACTCCTTAGCAAGTAAACCTTTGGATGAGATGTTAAACTGAGGCCCTATCTGCATGAGTTGGAGGTAGCACAAGTGGATGTAAAAGATCCCACATCACTTATCAAAAAGAGTAGGGGTTATTGATTTAAAAAAATATGTGCAGTGCTATTTACAATATCCTTGCAAACAAATTTAGTGCCACCTTCACTCCTGAGGCTTCTATTCAAAGCTGCAAAATATCCATCCATTCATCCGCCCACAGTCTTTTTTTCCCATTTTTGAAAATAGGGTCAGGGTGTCATTGCAACAGTGACAATCAACTAGAGACAATATTTACACTGCCAACTCGCTAGCCCTGCTATGGTAGTTCTTCTACACCACACACACACACACACACACACACACACACACACACACACACACACACACACACACACACACACACACACACTCACACCTATGGCCAGTTTTAGTGTGTCAGTTCCACCTACTGCATGTCTTTGGAATGTGGAAGAAAGCTGGAGCACCTGTAGAAACCAACGCAAACAAAGGGAGGACATGCAGACTCTGCAGAGAAGGCACTCCAGCTGAGAATCAAACCAGGGAACCTCTTAGTATGAAATGACAACACTATCTGCTATGCCAGTGTGCTGACCTCAAAGCTGCAAAATATCCTCCCTTCCTCCCCCAATTATCTGCAATGATCTTTTACTGAAAATATTAACCAAGACCAAAAATACTTCCTTCACGGGACTGGGCAATATACCTGTTCCCTTAAATAACAGGGTTAAACATGTCTTTCTGCCAGACACTCCTCACATAGTTTAACTTAAGTTTAGCTACATTTTTTTGTCCCTAATGAGTGATGATGCCCATCCATAAGGGAGGCTTTACCCTCGACCCAGGTAATTACAGACCTGTCATCCTTACAAGCCTCCTCTGCAAACCCGTGGAACACATTGCAACTGACCTCATAAACTGTGATATCAAAAATTTTATTAGACATGATCCCACAACATCATGGCTTTGTGAAGGGAAGATCCTGTTTATTTAATCTGGTAAATTTCATTAAAAGGATTGTGGAAGCTGTAGATGGCTGGCATGTAATAGATGGTGTATCTTCACTTGGCCAAAACCCTCAACACCACTCCCCAAGCTGACATCATTTGAAAATTGACTCATATGTGTAAGATGGATAACAAACTGGCTGAAGGAAGACCTTTACAATGTGAGCTGCAGATGCCTCATCAGTAAGTATGAAAGTGACCAGTTGTGTCCCTCTGGGCTTTGTGCTGGGACCTCTCATTTTTGGCATTTACTTCTGAAATCTCCAAACAGAGAGCCAAGACCTCTGAGTAACAAAGTTTGCAGATGATTGCAGACTGGTGGGTGGTGTTAAGTCACCCTATGACACCCCCAAAATGATATTTTCCACATAACCTCTTGGTGTACTAAAAATGGGATCAAACTAGATGATAAAACATGTTGTCACTTCCGGTAGACAACCCCTGCTCTCATCTTACTCTAGACAGCACACCTCCACAAAATGAAAAGACAGTTATCGACACTAGCTACTTAGTTTGATAGCTCCCTCTCTTTTGACCATCATGTCTCATTGGTGTCAGGAAATCTTTTTATTTAGCCCAGCTAATTGCCAAAGGAATATCATCAAGTTCTAAAGAGAATATTACTTCCTTATAGTCAAAACTGGTCAGGCCAATTATTGAGTACCACCCCCACTCTGGGATGTATCTCACTGCATATATCAAACAAATATAAAGACTCCAAAGGATCCTAACCAAAACAATCACAGGCCTTATGTCCCTGAGCTGCCAAGAGAGGCTGGAAGCTCTATCACTTTATTCAGTGTCTTATAGACTTTTGAGGGGAGATCTCCAATCTCACTTTCCATGCTATTAAAAATCTGATTGTACTGGGCCTCCTGCTTCACTGGAAGTCCAATATCTCAACCAGTGCTAGAACCACAGACCTAAATCTTCACTAACAAATAAAACATGGTGGACGGAACAGGTTTATAACCCAGAGCCTTACAAACATCTAGAATACACTTCTCCTACATGTTAATCAGTGCAGTTCACTATCTTTCTTTAAAGATAAATTAGATGACAGGATTGAAATTTACTCCAGAACTGACAGGTATTGGCCTTTTTGGTGAAAGGAGGTACTGGAAAAGTGAAGTGTCCTTTGAATTTCTATAAAGCTATGAATCCATATGAAATCTTTGCCAGCCTTTCGTGTTACTGTCTGCTCTGTCTTAACTACAAACCCTAAGCACCTTAAAAGTTTGCGGGTTGAACTGCTGCAAAAGAAATATTCTTACCTTCGAGGTACCCATAAGGAATTCATAGAGCTTGCCATACTGTGAATATTGTTAAATGAAGGACACGATTTGTAAGAATGCCTTTCAGCACAGGACCAGAATGCATGTGAAGTGCACAAAATATTAGGGATATAATGTGAGAAATGGGCAGTCGTTGCTAACTATGATCTCTAGCTTAGGCAAGATCCTTTATATTGGGTTTTGCTAGTCTTATATTGGATACACACAGCAAGTCTATATTACATTGCCATAATTGCTTTAGTGAGCACTTGCTCACTAAAGCAATTATATAAGTCAGCACTAAAAAATTAAAAGCACTACACCCTCACAAACTCCCCTTGAGTACCTTGTTCCCCATTGTCCCTTTTTTCAATTATAAAGGAATTCCCAATACTATTCTAGCATGTCCAAAGGTCAGTTGTCAATCTCCTCTCTGGTCCAGCTGGTGAATCTGGGAATCTTGAGGCAATGTTACAACTGCCTCATGTACACAGACAACCCTCTCCTCCTCCCAACAAATTCCAACACATGTGAGAGATGCAACCATATAGCCAAACTGGAGGCTAAGCTCTCTCAACTCAGTACTGGCGTAACCAGTCAGGAGGAGAAGGAAACCACACTCACTACAATTCCAGTCTCACATATACCTACCATGACAGCAAACCAAACACATAAACACACAAAAACATACTCAGAGGCTCTAAATAAAAATCTGCCTAAGCAGCAGAGACCTCCAAAGCAGACACCCAAGCAACCGCTATCCCAAAACAAAACACGTGCAACACATAGCTCACAAAGCCAGTGTGCCAAACAGTCACAGCCCTTAAGGCTAAACAACACACCTGATACACTTGTAATAGGTGACTCTATCATCAGGCACACTGACGTCCCGCTCACCAGGCTGAACAAGGCGAAGGTCACGGTGAGCTGCCTGTCGGGCGCTAGGATCCACCACATAACACAAGCACTCAAGTCACTCCAAGGCAAGTACAAATATGACTCAGTCATTGTCCATGCAAGTATTGGTGTTATTCAAAGGGGATCCAATGCCTGTCAGCCTGGGATGACATGCTCGACAAGCCACGATGCTTCCCTAGGGACGGCTTGCACCTGTCACCCCTGGGCTTTCGGATGTTGGCAAAGGCTCTTGCCACCCCTATAGTGCTTTTTTTAGGCAAGGCTCAAAAGACAAACCCACCTCCATAGGTATCACAAGGGATAAGAAACTAAGAGTAATGTTACTCAATGCCAGAAGTCTAAACCTCAAGATGCACGCACTCGAAACTCTCCTTAGCATGGAGAACATTGATATCTGTGCAGTAACAGAAACCTGGTTCAAGGCTCCCGACAGCACACTAGCACTACCAGGTTATACCTCATACCATGCTTTTCGGCCCCAAAACTTGGACCGAACCACAAAAGGAGGGGGAGTATCAATATTCATCAAAGATATTCACATCTCCAGGTTGGTGGCACACCATGAAGCATCAGAGACTATCCATGTGCAACTAACAGTGGGTAAAACTGCCTTCCAGTTTATAGCCTGCTAAAGACCACCCTCCCAAACCCAGGAAACCCACTCGGCCTTCCTGAGAACACTGGAAAATATGAAGGTCTCTCCAAACACCATTATATTGGGCGACTTCAACTACCCAAACATAGACTGGGAGCATTACTCAAGCTCCAACACCCTAGCCCAAAGGTTCCTAGAATTTATAAATTCAAATGCTATGGAACAACTTGTTACCACTCCCACAAGAGGGGAAAACATACTGGACCTGATCATCACCAACATGGGGGCTCTATCCTCCAGACCAGAAGTGTATCCCTCACTGGTAAGATCAGACCATAAACTAATTTCACTGGATATTCACATCCCGACCCCACCCCCTGCCCAGAAAACTACAGTGAAAAAGTTCTCTAAAGCAAATTTCACACTCCTCAAAACCAAGGTGGAATCCTTCAAAGCCCCCGGGCCTGTGGAAAATACGGCCCAAACCACAGAATCCTTTATAAACACATTCTATGAACCCTTCAGGAATGCATGGATCATGCAATCCCAAATAAAACCAAGACCCAATCCTCCAAAGGCAGGCGTCCTGTCTGGTGGACCCCAGTCATAAACAAACTATACAATAGAAGGAAGAAGCTGCTGCATGATAGAGCAAAATCCCAAAAAGGGAAGGCATCTCTGATCAGTATTAGCAAAAAACTACGGGCACACATAAAATCGTCTAAGACCAGCTTTGAGAGAAAAATTGCACAGGACACTAAGGATAATCGCAAGGCTTTCTTTAGTTATGTTAGGAACCTGGGTGGGAATTCCCAGATATGCTCAGAATTAGTCCAAAATGACAAAAAATACACTGAACTCACAGACATTGCCAACATCCTAGCTGACAGGTTCAGCACAAACCCCCCCTCCCCACCAAAAGGGCAAATATCTATCCCAGCAGAGTGCTGCCCCCCTGACATCTCAGATGCTCAGGTAAGAGCCGCCCTCTCCAAAGCAAAAAACACAGCATCAATGGGACAAGGCGGTGTCCCGGGCTGCGTCCTACATGAACTCCAAAAAGAGCTAAATCCAAACATAAAACTACTGTTCAATCTCAGCCTTACTACAGGATATGTACCCAAAGAGTGGCGTACAGCAGCAGTGGTCCCTCTCCACAAAGGTGGTGCCTCAACGGATCCTGGAAACTATCGCCCCATAAGCCTGACTAGCTTGGTCTGCAAAGCTATGGAATGGATCATCATGGACCTCATAAATAAAGATATTGGGGACCTATAGACACTGGATCCTACCCAGTTCGGCTTTGTTAAGGGCAGATCCTGCCTCTTAAACCTGGTCAATTTCTTTGAAACAGTCACCAAGGCCATTGACGAGGGGAAGGTGGTCCACACGGCCTACCTGGACCTCGCAAAAGCCTTCGATACAATACCCCACTTGGGCATTATACATAAGCTCACCAGCTTAAATATAAACCCCTATGTCACTAGATGGGTTGCAAACTGGCTCAAGGACAGAACCCACATGGTTAGAATTGCTGGAGCCATGTCAGACTCCAAACCAGTTACAAGTGGCATCCCACAAGGCTCAGTCCTGGGACCTCTCTTGTTCGGTATATATTTCTCAGAGGTACAGGCCAACACAGAAGGACTGTGGCTGACCAAGTTCGCAGAAGACTGCAAACTAGGCGCCATAATCGACTCTCCAGCCGACACAAGCATCGTACAAAAGGGCCTCATAGAAACAGACAACTGGTGCCAGAGCCATGACCTCAAGCTAAACACCAAAAAGTGTATAGTCATCCCCTTTGGCAAAAACAAACTGCCCACAAATTACCACATAGGTGGTAATCTATTAAGTACGGAAGAAGTAATTAGGGACCTGGGGACCCAAGTTGATAGCAATCTCTCATTTGAAAACCACGTGGCCAAAGTGGTTAGAAAAACATTTTATATAGCCCACTTAATGATGAAGGGATTCACATCTAGATCAGGGGAGGTCATCGTGCCTCTTTACTCATCCCTCATCAGGCCCATAATTGAGTACAATGCCCCTTTTGGGATGTATGTTACCAGACACCTGCAGCAACTGGAAAGACCCCAAAAGTACCTCACCAAGAGGATCAAAGGGCTCAAACAGATGCCATATCCTGCCTGGTTAAAGAAACTCCAGCTCTACTCAGTGGCATACCACCTGTTCAGAGGCGATCTGTGCCTGACGTATAAAGCCATGTCCAACCTGGAATTAATGGACATGCTGCACCTCAGAAAATCCAAATCCCATCAAGCTACGCGCTCGAGAGACTTGAACCTCAGCACTGAAATAAATAGGACATGCTAGAGGGACAGATTCATAACCCAGATGCTCCCTTCACTCTGGAATAAAATCCCTGTCCAGGTTAGGCAGAGTCCCTCAATGACTCTCTTCAAGAGGAATCTTGATGAGTGGATGGGAGATAGTAGGTTTACCCCAGGTATCACTTCTGTGTCACAGTTAGACAGAGGCACAGTATACTAACCTCGAAAAAGGGCATAGCAAAATTCATTTAAAATGGGTAGCGAAAGCCAAACACACTCTGGCTAGGCTTATAAATGCCCTAGGGCAGATAGCCTAGTATGACCCTATGAACCTATGAACCTATCACTGAAATGTAATTCTGGTGTACACCTATCCATCGACACCTAATCAGCAAAGTGATTCACTGAATTTAGTAAGGGCAAGAAATACTTGCCCACAGCACAACATTCCAACATTTACATGGAAATGAACCCATCTAAGTGGAGGGGGTGGCTTCGCCCCCACACATCCCCTAACTATATATATCAACTCTGAGATTGCACTACAGTGGAAAAAAGGGCAAAGTTCTGTTATTGGTCTTTGCCCTTATTAAATTTAGCGAATCTCTTTGCTGATCAGCTGTCAATGGATAGGTGTTCGCCGGAATTGCATTTTGGCGACATAATATAGACCCCACACTGCTAGGCTTATGAAGACCTTCTGGTTAATAGTCCAGTAACCACCTATGAACCTAATTAACACATATATAAGCAGACTGTAGTCATAGAGATGAGAGTGAGAACATACCTATCAACCTCTAAGTCTCTAAGTACAGGAAATCTGGGCAAAGCCAAAAATAACGGGGAGACAAAGGCCCAAAATCAGGGACAGACTTTAAATATTGGTCATATACACTTAGAAAGTTGTAATAACATGCAGTTTGTGAAGGATATAAGCACTGAAACTCAAATGTTTATTTATTTAGTGACTTTAGTCCTTAATAGTTTGTCAGAAAACCATATATTTTATGAGGTGCAAACCACAAATATTGAGGCAAAAATTCCTGGACAGTCAGTGAAAATCTGAACATTTTAGAGATATGATAGACAATTCGGCTAAGACTTAATGTTCAGGGTTAAGGTGGCTAAATCACATACATGCAAGTAATGGCAGGACCATTTTTAGTAGCCTAAGTGAAATGTGTCCAATAGAATATGTAAGCAAATCCGACCACTTTCACTGCTATCCCGATACAGTTAAATGGAATGTGCAATTTGATGTAAATGCTTATATATCTGTATTGTATTGAATTTTATCTTGTAGGTCAATGCAATATATGTCACGTTTTGTTAATGTCATCTTCGTTTGCTACGCTTGATTAGTAAAGTAATAAGACAAGTGTACCAGGACAGAGTTCTTTTGACATCATACAGATATTTACTATTTTAGCTAATCATCTTTAGGGTATGGAATAGAGTAGGATGCAAAGGTCAGTAACTGACAATGCTATCTGACATAGGTCATTGCGTCTGCACACAGACCTGTTGTAACAGACATGGCTGAGGAAGTAACATGATGTAGCGAGTTACAAATTGCAATTACCATTCACGCTGTCTTGCTCCTGCACATATATGAGCAGTCATTCCGGATACAACTAAACCAACAAGGCAATTTTCATTTCTGCCAAGGCATCAGTTCTTACTGTCATGTGCACTACATTGATGATATCCTTAAGTTCGTTGTTATGCAAGATATGACCAAGCCTCAGAGCTGTCACTGCATTTGCCCAGGCATCTCTAAGGCTGTTAGCCTCCAAACCCTTTTGTTATCAGAAGACTCCAAGGAATGCTCCATTTATATTTAGATACTCTAACAACAGTAAAAAAAAATCATTAAACTGAAATGTAAAACAGCTAGTTGCTAATTTTGTAAAGAACAGGATATCTTAGCTGTCAAAATTGCAGTCTACAGGGACAAAGAATGAATGTAGTCATGATAATACCAGTTTATAAGAGATTATAATAATTTTATCAGTGCAGCTGTGTAGGTGTGGAAAGGGATGCCATCCTGACCTGTGTGCTATTAATAACTAACAGAAATGAGAGGTAGGTGTACCTTATTTCTGTCATAGCCAAGTAATAATTTAGATACGCCAGATGTATTAATTTTAAATATTGTTTCATTTTCTTTTCAATTTACCAGAATGTTGTCATGCTGCAGATTAGCATACCTTGCTAAATGACACCTGTTTTTCCTTTTTTGAGAACAGAATGCTGATCATGCATGAACAATGGGAATTTATTTGCAGGTTCTGCATGTGATTTTATGCGTCAAAATACATGCAGTTCAGTTATGTTTTGAATGATGAGTTGTCTTTATCTTATTCAAAAACTATATTAAGTATAAAAATACAACCAAGTGCCAGGACCAAAGTAGTAAACTGACAAAAACAAAACAAAAAAAATAAAAACTCTAGCACTAATGCTGACTGCAAATCAATTAACTTGATTTAGCACTTTCATCCTCATGTAAACAAAAGACTTCATCAGAGTAAAATGCCATACACTTCTGTTTTCTTAAATATTGTAAAAACAAATTATACCACTATATTAGCAGTTCAAAGTTCAATTAAATATTCACATATTTAAATATAAAAGCATTGAAAACATTAAAAACAATTTGTTTTTATATTTAAGAAAGTGGGTACGTAACACATTTTATTCCAATGAAGGCCTTTGTTTACACGAGGATGAAAGCACTCAATAAAGTTAATCAATTTGTGGGCAGCTTTAGTAATATATTTTTTTGTTTTACTATATTAAGTATATTTTTATAGCAATGTCTGCCATAAAATGTTAAATAAAATTAAATTTCAGAAAGACAAGGAAGAGATAAATGATCATTTATCGAGAAGGCAGGGAGTGTTTTCACAACAATCTATGGCATGTTAACTACACAACAAGTGACAGCGTGGGGTAAAACGATGTGGTCTGCTGGATACAATACGATAAAAAATCAGCACAGTTATGCACTTAACGCGTCTGGATCTGGTATGATCCTAGAAAATAAAGTAATCTCAGAGTTGTTTCAGACAGGATGATTTGTGGAGACTCAAAGGTAGTTGAAGCCTTCTTATGTAAACAGTCTTTTATTGTAATATCTGCAGCAGAAATGACACTGGACATCTAAATTTTGTGACTCGTCATTGTACAACACCCAGTGCTTCCCTGGAGTGACAGCTCACAAGACAATTTCAATGGTGTGGTAGTGGTCTGAGTAGCAGAGTGGTGACTGTGGAATGCAGAGTGTAGGGGAATAGTTCTTATCAGTCCTTTTCATGTCATTCTCTCATTCCATTTGTCAGACAATCAACAGCTGTTGAAGTAACAAGGGTCCCCTGAGTAAAGCAATGAAACAAAAGGCAATTTACTCACAGGATGTTGCCCAGAGCAATGTCATAGGGTGACCTGTACAAATGTCCTTCAGCAGAAACCCAAGCTACAAAAGAAGGTAGTTATCTTTAGTGACATGGCCTCGGACAATATACAGTGCAGGTACAGAGGACCTGCCCCTGAGTCTGCAGAATGTCCTTGAGTGTATCTCATATGTGTGGGTAGTTCCACATAAAATATGCATATTTTTGGCTAATCTGAAGGAGGCCACTTAGGAAAGATGCCAGTTAGTCAAGTGGATACAGCATGTCCTGCAGAGAAGGAAAGCTGAGGCACAACCTTGTAGACTCACATGTGTCAAAGTAAACTACAACAACAACAACATGCAACATCCAAGCTGACTAGCCAGCCTGTGTCTCCTTTACAGACAGGCCATATCCCTTTGTCCTGATCCAAGAGGTAGTTATATGACATAAAAATGTGGTAGTAAACAATAGATGCCATGTATGTCCTGAAGTCCAGCAGAGAATGAAATACAGGGATACTAAGGAAGAAGATAACAGTAAACATATGTATGACAGAATGAAAACGTGTCCGGAGGGCAATAATTCAAAAATAAAAAAAAATAATTCCAAAGGGTTGCTGGACAGCCTTCCCAATGGACTGTGACTGATATTGATGTGTTTCATGAAAACCACATGTATGAGAAGCAGAAAAAGTATGTTGCCAAGTGCACTATGCAGTCCAGCAATCACAAGTTGCCAAGACATTCAGTCTCATTTTGGAACATCCATGATCTACTGCTTTCTTGCCTCCTAGTGACATAACGTGGTGCATTCGTGGCACTGACATCTACAACTGCCACTCACTAAATTGATTATCACAGCTGACTATCTCCTGGGGACATCTGTCACACAGCAAAACTCTGTGGATGCATTTTTGAAGTTGTCAGTACAGGGGTCACAGTCATCACCAAAGAAATAGAGACTCACATCATGGGCAGGAAGGTTACAGAGGGTGATGCAGCAACATATAACCACTGATATGGCAGTTTATCTCTGAACCACCTCAAACAACTTGATGCATTCAGTGTTCTCACCCAGAACCGTGTAGCATCTATCTAGATGTCACTTTTTTAACTGAACTTGGCTGCCCCTGATGTTTTGGCCATCCCTTTCTACCAGCCAGTATCCTACTGCTATCTGTGCACCTTTGTATGGAAGTTACTATCCTGTTAATGTACTGCTATATGGTTTTCAGGCCCTTTGCTCCACTTCTTACACTTTGTTGTATTGTGTTTGCATGGGCTGCCACTAAGTCTGTTCTTTCTGCTACAGCGTATTTCCCTCTGTAGGTATACTAACTTATCTTCCATTCCCATTCACCCTATATATGCATACTGCTGCCTTGGCATCTTAACTTGGGTTCCACATAAGCTGCTCTATTCAGGATGTACATGCCATGCCTCCCTACACTGTATTTCTTTTGCTTCCAAGTACACTGCTATTGCCACCTCCTTCTTCTTTGGCATTACCAATGCTTGTACTTTGTTTCTGTCAATTAAACTACATATTTGTCCGTGCATAATAAGATGATCAGTAATTACTGAAAGTTTGTTTATGGTTTTACATTTCAGGTGGGTGACTGCTACTGCTCGGCCCCTTTCCTGCATCACATCATGGCTCCTGTCTTGTAAGTGCTGTCAGCTTCAGTTCTGCATCTCTCCCTTAGGTTTTCTGTGCATATTCTTCACCAATTTTCTGCACTGCTATCACCAGGGTCACTGCACTTGCTACAGCATTCTTTTTGTTCACTTTCACACTTTGCTTACTCATCTCTCACACACATCTGCTCACTTCAACACATGATCACTTTCACTCCTTTAATATTCACTCTCCAAAACACAAAATTACTTTCATTTTGACAACCGACTGACACACATTTACGGCTTTGATCAGTGATCACTTATGTTCCAACTTTCACTCACTAAACCACCACAAAGGTATCCACATGAAATACTTAGTAATAGTAAGAAATAATAGAAACTTTATAAATGTGAGTGAGAATACAACACAGCAGATTCATCACTACAAATGCGATTGCAGCAGATGTGAAAAGTTTGAGTAGTCCGAATCTAGAAAATTTAAAGATATGCATGCTAGCAATTTGACAGAAGAACTTCTAACCACTTTACAATAACAGTATTAATACTAATAATAATAATGATACCATTAACCCAGGAAAGAAAATCCAATTATTATTAACATAACTTACCTGTAACATGACTAGCTTGGCCCAACATACAGGAGAACCATTCCCTAATCATCAACATCATCATCATCATAATCTTCACCATCATCATCATCATCATCTTCACCATCATCATCATCTTCATCATCATCATCATAATCTTCACCATCATCATCACCATCACCATCACCATCATCATCTTCATCTTCATCATCATCACCATCATCATCATAATCACCATCATCATCATCATAATCTTCACCATCATCACCATCACCATCACCATCATCATCACCATCACCATCATCATCATCATCATCATCATCATCATCATAATCTTCACCATCATCATCATAATCTTCACCATCACCATCACCATCATCATCACCATCACCATCACCATCATCATCATCACTATCACCATCACCATCACAATCTTCACCATCATCATCATCATCATAATCTTCACCATCATCACCATCACCATCATCATCATCTTCATCATCATCATCATCATAATCTTCACCATCATCACCATCACCATCACCATCATCACCATCATCATCATCATCACCATCACCATCATCACCATCCACCTCCTTTTTCCCATTTTCTACATGGTGTCTGGATGTCTAAGCAATTGTCACTATCTCTCCCAATTCACTGCCACTCTCCTACCTTCTTTAATAGTCATTCCTGATTGTTGCAGGTCTTCTCTCAAACAATCCATCCATCTCTTTGCTGGACACCCTAAATTCCTTGTGTCTTCTTCCTGTCCGCCCTAAATCTTCTTTTACCAAATTGTTGTTTGCTTTCCAGCACATGTACCCAAAACACAGTCATTTGCTCTCTTTGTGCTTCTCTGCAATTGAGGCTACTTGGCTTCTGCTCTGATGTCCTTATTTCTGCATCTATCTGTCCCACAGTGTGCACCCTACCACCCATCCCAGGCACTTCATCTCCATTACCTCTAGTTTCCTCATCTGCTCTGCCCTTACTGCCCACGTTACTGTACCATACAGCAGACTTGGTTGCACCACTCTTGCAGACTCACTTTTAAGCTTCTTTGGAATGTTTCTGTCGCACACGACCCCTGACACACTGTGTCAGTTGGCTGCAGCCCCTTGATTCTAGTTCTACCTTTGATCTCCTCAGTCAGATTTCCCTTCTCCTCAATCAACCCTCCCAGATACCTGAACTGATAAGCTGTTCCACTATTTTCCCTTTTATGACAGTTTCCAGTTTCTTCTTATTTCCCCTATTTGCTGCCATTGCAACTGTCTTATCTGTACTCAGTTTCATCCTGAATACTTTCAGTTTTGCATTCCTTTTTCCTGTCATTTACTGAAGTTCTTGCTGAGTCTGCCTCTCATGCCACATCACCTGCATACAGCAGTGTTGTTGAGCAGTCCATTCCAACCTGTTTGCTAATGTAGTCACTATTCATAATAATCGTGTCATTGCACTCCGTGTACATAGCCTGGACTAATTGTTCCTAATGTTTCTAGGAGTTTGAACCACCACAGTACTGTCCTAGTCAGCTTTCTTGTGATCTTGTCATATGCTTTCTCAAAGTCTAGAAATGCCTAGTGGAACCATTTCCTCATCACGAGCTTCTTCTCAACTACCTGTCTCACTGCAAACATTGGGTCATTTGTGTTGCATCATGATCTGAATCTGAACTGCTCATGTCCCATCTTACTTTCTACTACTGTGCATATCCATTTATCAGTCATCCTCTCCAGAGCTTTCATATGCAGTGTGACAGGAGTTTGATACTTCCATACTGCCCACAATTGGGAATGTCCCCTTTTTTCGTGAGCACTGGCACTAGTATACTTGTTCTCATATCACCTGGGATGCACCTTTTCTCTATACTGCTATGAGTACCCTTAGAAGCCATTGCGCCCCTAACTCACCAAACATCTTGTCATATCTGGTATAATCTCATCTGAGCCTGCTGCTTTCTCTGATTTAATTTTCCTTAGAGCTGTTCTTAGTTTTATGGTGGGGTGTTTTATCAACATGGACTACATCTGGGGCAGTACAAGTTCTGTGGGATTTTGTTCATAGGTAGGTAGTAGGCTATCTGCCTGAGGGCATTTATAAGCTTAGCCAGAGTGCGTCAGCTTTTGCAGCCCCATTGATTAATTAACTGATCCTCTGTCAAGCAGAGCCAATGAAGTGATCCCAGGGGTGTATTTTCTGTTACCCATCCATTCGTCAAGGTTTCTCTTGAAGAGTGTTAGTGAGGCGCTCTGCCTACTGTAGTTTGGAATTTTGTTCCAAAGCATAGGGAGTCTCTGTGACAGGAATCTATCTCTCTAGCATGTTCTATTTATTGTTGTGGCAAGGTTTAGCTCACTACAGCACGTGGCTCACAGTGACTTGGATTTCTTTAGGTGGAGCATGTCCATCAGTTCTGAGTTGGATATGGCTTTGTAAGTCAGGCAGAGATCACCTCTGAGTAAGCGATATGCCACTGAATACAGCCAGAGTTTTTTCAGTCGGGCTGCTTAGGACATATGTTTCAGGCCAGTAATCCTCTTGGTGAGGTACTTTTGTGGTCGTTCTAGCTGTTGGAAGTGTCTTGTGAGGTACATCCCAAATGGGGCATTGTACTCTATGATGGGTCTGATGAGTGATGAGTAGAGGGGCACTATAACCTCTTTATTTCTAGATGTGAACCCTTTAGTAATTAGATGGGCCACATAGAATGATTTCCTAACTACTTTGGCAATATTATTGTCAAAGGAGAGATTACTATCTACCTGGGTCCCCAGATCTCTTATTACCTCTTCTGTATTAAAGGGGCTGCCACCTATGTGGTAATTCGTGGGTGTTTTGTTTTTCCCAAACGGGATGACTATGCATTTTTTGGCATTTAGCTTGAGGCCATGACTTTGACACCAGGTGTCCTTCTCAGTAAGGCCCTTTTGGAGGATGTCCATGTCAGCTGGAGAGTCAATTATGGCTACCAGTTTGCAGTCATTGGAGAACTTGGTTAGCCATAGTCCTCCTGTGTTTGCCTGTACTTCTGAGAAGTATATGCCAAACAGTAGGGGTTCCAGGACTGAGCCTTGCAGGACACCACTTTTGACTGGTTTAGAGATGGACTTGGAGCCCACTATTCTTCTTATGTGAGTTCTGTCTGTAAGCCAGTTGGCAACCCATCTCGTGATGTAGGGGTTTATGTTCAGGCTGGTGAGTTTTTCTGTAATACCCGAGTGGGGAATGGTGTCAAAAGCCTTGGCGAGGACAAGGTAGGCTGTGTGAACCACTTTTCCCTTGTCTATGGCCTTAGTGACTGTCTTGAAGAAGTCAACCAGGTTTAGTAGGCATGATCTGCCCTTAACAAAGCCGAACTGGGTCGGGTCAAGGGTTTGGAGGTTCACAGTGTCTTTGTTAATGAGTTCCATGATGATGCTCTCCATAGCCTTGCAGACAGGCTAGTCAGACTTATGGGGCGATAGTTACCAGGGTCAGTTGTGGCCCCTCCTTTCTGGAGAGGCACCATTCTATGGGCACGTAACCTGTGGAGAGGCTGAGGTTGAACAGCGTGTTTAGGTGGGGGGTTAGTTTGTTCTGTAGTTTGTGTAAGACGCAGCCTGGGACACCATCTGGCCCCATTGACTCTGTGTTTTTGGCTTTTGAAAGAGCTGTTTTCACCTGTGTGTCTGTGATTTCCAGGACTCTACACTTTTCTGGTATTGTTGTGGGCCCTTTTGGGGGTGAGAGGGGGTGAAGTTTGCACTGAATCTATCTGCCAGGATGTTGGCAATATCAGTAGGTTCAGTATATGTTGTGCTATTTTGCACTAGTTCAGTGCATATCTATGAGTTGCCACTTAGATTCTTAACATAGCTAAAGAAGGCTTTGTGGTTATCTTTTGAATCCTTGGCTATTTTTCTTTCAAAGTTAGCCTTGGATGATTTTATGAGGGACCTTAGTTTCTTACTGATACTGATCAAGGATGTCTTTCCCTCTTATTTGCTTTTTTTCTGAACTAGTTTCCTCCTTCTATTGTCTAGCCTGTTTATAGCAGGGGTCCACCAAACTGGTTTCCTTCTTTTAGAGGAGTGAATCTTGGTTTTGCTAGGGATGGCATGATCCATGCATCCTTGTAGGTGCTCATACAGTGCATTTGTACAGGTTTATGCATCTTGGGCAGCGTTATCCTTTAGCGTGTGGGCTGTGAAACTTACCACCTCTGTCTTAAGTAAGGTGAAGTTTGCTTTAGAAAGGTTTTTTACTGTGGTTTCCTTAGTTGGGGGTGTTGGTGGGATGTGGACATCTAGAGTGATTAGTTTATGGTCTGATCTAACCAATGAAGGGTTGACCTCCAGCGTGGAACACCTGTCATCCATGTTGGTGATGACCAGGTCCAATATGTTTTCACCTCTGGTAGGGGAGTTTACCAGCTGATCCAGGGTTTTTGATTTGATGAATTCCAGGAAGCGCTGGGCCTGGGAGTTTGTACTCAAGTAGTTTTCCCAGTTAATGGTATGGTAATTGAAATCACTCAATATCAGGGTGTTCGGTAGGACCTTTATGTTTTCCAGTGTCTCCAGGGGTCCTGGGTCATGTAGGATGATCTGTAGCAGGCCAAAATTTGCATTGCAGATTTGCCCGATGTTAGTTGCACATGGATGATCTCTGAGGCATTGTGCTGCACCACTAACCTGGAGGTGTAGGTATCCTTGATGAATATGGATACACCCCCTCCTTTTGTGTTTCGGTCCGTGTTCTGTGGACAAAACGTGTGGTATGAGTTGTAGCCTGGTGGTGCTGGGGTGCTCTCTGGGGACTTGAACCAGGTTTCAGTTACTGCACAGATTTCAACGTTCTCCATACTGAGGAGTGCTTTGAGTGCGTGCATTTTGAGATTTAAACTCCTGGCGTTAAGTAGCATAACCCTCAGTTTTTTGTTAATTGTGCTGTTTACGGAGTTGGGTTTGACTTTTGAGCCTTGCCTAAAAAAGGCACTATGGGGGCAGCAAGAGCCTTGGCCAGTATTTGAAAGCCTAGGGGTGATAGGTGCAAGCCATCTCTTGTGAAGCAACGTGGCTTGTCAAGCATGTTGGTCCAGGCTGACAGACACTGGATCCCCTTTGAATGACACTAGAAGCTTAGCCAATTGTTAAAATTGATATTTTTTTCTTTATACTGAGGTATCATTCTTGGTGAGGGCAGGATGCTACTCAGGGTCAGGGTCATACCAGTCTGGACTACATGATCAGAGAGCTCTTCCATGTCTCTTTTCATGTAGTCCAGGGAGGTACGCCTCAGGTCATTCACACCAACATGAATAATGACAGAGTCATATTTGTATTTGTTCTGGAGTTACCTGAGTATTTTTGTTATGTGATGGATTCTGGCTCCCGACAGGCAACTAAGAGTAACCTTCTGCTTGTCCAGCCTAGTGAGTGGAACGTCAGTGTGCCTGACTATAGAGTCACCTATTACTAGTGTGTTAGGTATGTTATTTCACCTTAAGGGCTGTGATTGTGCAGCACACTGATTTTGCATTTTATGTGTTATCTGGTTTGTGATGGGAGGTGCAGGTTGTTTGGGTGTCTGCTTTGGAGGTCTCTGATGCTTTTGCAGGTTTTTATTTAGAGCCTCTGAGTATGATTTTGTGTATTTATGTGCATTTTTTGCCAGTGCTGTTTTAGTAGATCTATGTGTGGCTGGAGGTGTGGTGCAAGTGTTAACCATCTCCTGTTGACTGTCTGTTCCAGTCTTGGGTGAAAACAGCTTAGCCTCCAGTTTGGCTGTATAATTGCATCTCTCGCATATGTTAGTGTTTTGTGATAGCAGGAGAGGGTTGGCTGTGTACATGAGGCAGTTATAACATTGCCTCAGGATACCCAGATTCACCAGCTGGACTGGAGAGTACACCTGAAATTACCCTTTGGTCATGCCTGAATAGTAGGCTGAGCTGCTTAGTCGCTTGGTTGGTGAGGGGTGAAAAAAGAGCCTTGCCCTTGCCCTGGGCAATCGAGTGTCATGGTATATTAGTGCTTGCTATTAGGTCTGAGCAAGTGCTGGTCTGTAGGATGCTTTTTGAGTGCTTAGGTTGAGGTTAGACTAGTTTCAAGGGAAAAATTGAAGAGGAGACTTAGTGGAGCAGAGAATAATTTAACCGTAGCTAACCAGCGCTGCCCAGCACGCAAAACCAAGCAAACGCAGTTTTTATAGTAGGGAAATGAAAGAGATAGAAATTAGCCCAAAATGGCCAATAAACTACTAATTTCTGGGCTGAAACCACTCCTCCAGGGACAGATAGGCAGCTCAAAGGTCCCCTCTCTCACAGGTGAACAGAGAAACTTCATTCTATCCAAGTAAGGTATGGGCAACTCAGAAACTAGTATCACTGCCCTGAATTCAGCACTAGCCTGAAAACTGGACTATACTAGCTTAGAAAGGCAGGAAAGAAGGATTTTTTTTTTGTTTTTTGTTTTTTTGAAAAGATAAGACAAAAACAGTAAAAAAAATACATTTAAAACAGCTTTAAACGACTACAAATGATCAGAAAAGGCTATCGCACTTTAGTGTGTAGTTTACAACAGTTAAACAAATTATTTAAACAAAAAAATGACTTTTTAAAAGTGCAGGCAGTCAGATAAGTACAATATGTGAAAAAAAACAAGCTTTTAAATCATAATAAACTTTGGAAAAGCTGCATTTTAGGTGGAAAACAGTTAAGTATAGCAAGAAAGTATAGAAAATTGATACTTAATCAATCCAAAGTCTCTCTTCTAAGCTAGAAGGCTTGTATCAGTTTAAGGCTTTCTAGTGCTACCCAGTAGGTTAGTTACAGGAAAGATGGGAAACAAGCGCAGATGTGGTCTTTTAAACCAGAAAGTTGAAAGAGACAGACAAACTGTCCAAAAGGTCAATAAACTACAATTTCTGGGCTAAGAACCACTCCTCTCATGGTAGACAGACTACCTAGTTCAATCAGAGGTTGCTGGAAGTACTCCTTTTATCTGCTTTTGATGTCCTGTGGACTGGTGAGCAGGTTGCTGCTGGTCTGGCATCCCTTGCGATGCATGCCTGGTGACTATCTTCATTTAACTAATATAAGAATGAAAAGCTTAGGATGCCAATCTAACTGACTCCTCAATAATATCAATAGACTTACTCTGTGCAGCCAAATTTTATGCATTACCAATCCTGAATGAAGAAAAGTTGTAAGGGTGGGGCAAAGGGGACAGCTGCCATTGGTGCAAGGTGTTAGAGTGTGGGACCTGGAAGTGTAGTTCCTGCATTCTTCCCTCTACTGACACATAATGCACTTCAGCACTTCATGCATGTGATAAGCTTTAGCAAGTGGTTTTGCTATAGTTCAAAAGTAGAAAAGTCTTCAACTGAAGAGATGGGGGGGATCAGGTTTGGAGTGGCAGACGAAGGGAGGGGGACTTTTTATTTTGAGGGGGTCTGATCTGATAACAACTCAGTGATCCTGATTACATCCTCATAAAGAAAAACTGCTATAGTAGCCTACAGCATAGCCCTCAAAAGAAGACGTGATCATTTATATCCACCTACGGAACACTTTCAATAACTGCCATCCGGTGTGCAATCTTCTATCAACTCAAACCCCTTACTCTCACCATATCTTTTTGCATACTTAATATGGACAAATGCTTACTAACATCATTCCAACCTAACAGCTTCAATGCTGCCTTCCTTGCAGCTAGCTGAACACAAACCATATACACTGAGTTGTCAAATCCCCACCTGTAAACCAAAATCTGTCCCACTAGATCAAAAGACCAGATTTTCTCAAATGACAGGAGACTTGCAACAAATGCACTAAAAGCCCATAAAGTTGAATTCTAAGCCCCTTTTTGTTGAACTGGCCCATGATTTTTGACGCAAACATTGTGCTAAAACTTTCCAGTCTCCCACACTTCCCTTGGCAGCTTTGTATGTAGACTTACTGACTCTGGAGCTAATACCCAAAACCTGTGACATGAAATATGGGATAGACTTTCAGCAATAACATTCACACTACTCAGCACGTTTCACAGACTGATCCTTAATAAATGCAAAACTAACTTTCTCAGCAGCAACAATTGGAGTCTGTCCAATATTGCTGAGTTTTCCAACAAAGCTTGCATCATTGCTTCATTATCTGAATACAAAAATTTACTTTTCTGGCTTAACTCTTTCTGCCACACAATCGTTTCTGCCCAAATAGGCAACAGTTCTGGAAATGTAATATGTTTCCTCCATGCCAATGGGCAAGGAGCTGCAAACCTCTTGTCCTTAAAAATATGTCCCATCCCTGTGGCCCTTCCTGCAGCCATGCGTTGCTGTAACTCAGCTGAAGAGAATCGGTCATCTTGCCACATTAACTCATCATTAAATTGAGTCAGAAATTGACTCCAGCTCATTGTATCGTCTTACATTCTTTTAGATTCTCAAACCCTGTGATATTTCTTCTTGCTCCGTCTCAATAAATTCATTACAGCCCTATTAAATGGAGTACCTTGGTCATTCATTCAACATGCAAAATGTATCCACCCGAACAACTCCATAACTTCCTTGACTTTAGTACTCTCCTTTCCAAGCACTCTAGCTAATTTATCCTCAGGCTATTGAAACAAAACAGATCTTACACTAAATCCCAAAAAATCAAGTCTTTCAATGGACCTTCCTGTTTCTTCTCTGCTAAAGGACTCCCAAATCATGAGTCAAACTCAGAAACACTACACCCCCTCCTAAACACCCTCACACCATTCCCCAATCAATAAAAAGTCTTTCAGATAGCACCCCACCTTCTGCTGTGATGCTGCCTGTTCTGAAATACACTGCAGAACCAAGCTAAACCTCTCAAATGTTGTGCAAGCAATTGCAGAACCCATGGTCATGGCTAGATCAAAATGAAACTTACCCATTAAAGTTGTGCTTAAAATAGGTCAGTCCCTCCTTCTGATAGGCAGCAAACATAATGCTACTTCTGCATTTAGTTTCACCAACCAGAGGTCCACAAAGTCCTGAATCAAATTATTTGCTTCATCCAGTGATGCATATTGCATTCTAACGTCACACTTGCCGATATTTTTATTGAATGAAGATACTTCAGGGAATGAAAGGTGATGAATAAGCCTATACTCTTGTGGCTTCTTCTTCAGATTAAAACTCAAAGTTGACACCCTGTATTCTTAAAAGGGTAAAAATGTAAAGGGCTTTGTAGCCCACCATCTTTTAACTCCTTATTCAATAAATCCTGTGCAATGTCTTCCATACCTTTCATTAACTGCAAATGGCTACATAACTTATCCAGCACTTTTCCTGTGATCAAAAATTCTGAGTAAAACTTTTGATCAAATCTAGGGTCATGTCCTCCCAGTGATAACCTTGTAAATTAACAATTTAACCTTGTAAATTAATAATCTAACCTTGAAAATGAACTATCTAACCTTGCAAATTAACAATCTAATCTTGTAAATTAACAGTCTACTGAATCCCAATGCCTCTTCTATTGAAGCCTCATCACTGCCTCTTGTTTTCATGAGTGACTCCTCAACTTGCCCCAGCTTAACTACCTGTTGCAGACCTGCTGCCCCGTGTCCACCTTCTCGTTGCTCTTTCCACAGAAGCGTAATACTACATCTAGGCTGCCACAGGTGGAACATGCATGTGCCAGTGAGATGCATCTGAGCTGCATTAAGTGCCCAGCAATCCTAGTTGTATTACCTCTGTGCTCCTGCTCTGCCTGTGCCAGTTAGATGCATCTGCCTGCATTAAGTGCCCAGCAATCCCAGTTTTATCACCTCTGTGCTCCTGCTGTGCCTTCAGCACCACTCCCACCTTATCAGTTACTGTCTCTAACTACGAGTGGGCCTACCGTCCCACATCAGTGACTTATCTGCAGCTTTCCTGAAATGCTGACCATACCATAGCCATGAATTCCCTTCCCTCAAACACTGCACCTGCTTTATCGCTTATATCTAAGATAGCAGGGGGAGACCCTGCTTAAGAAACTTCACTAAAACAAGTGACAGAAAATAGAGATGACTTAATATCCCGTTGTTCCATGATTTAGTCCTACATTTAGCCACTCCCCCCCCCCACAGCATTTACAAGGCCAACAGGAGGTCCTCCAACCCTAAGGTTTCTGATTCTGCAATGCTGTGCACCCCATCTGCATCAAATAATTAAAAAAAATCAAGCTCACCTTCACTACTTGAGGAATATGTGCTGTGACTAAAAACTCCCTTGCTGCTCTTTACAAATTCCTGCACACATTGCTGCACAGATCAGTGTTACCCAGCTCAGCTCCTCATCATCTGCTAAATCCAGCCGGCCAAGGCGCAGCAGCCCAAAGTTAGACTTCAAATGTGGTCTACTATTGCTGTAAGAATCTGTTCTTGCAATAACTCTCAAAAGTTCTTCCTACCTGCGTCACGTCACCCTGTAACAAGCTCACTAAATGACATTACTTGCTGTTCCCTTCATTGTCTCCCCATGAGCTACGTTAAGATTATCACTAACTGCTGCAGTCAGTGGCTGCAACATGGATACAGTTTCGCCGGCCTCTGTCTGCTTGCTAGCACCTATCCTCTGCTGTTCAGTCACTGTTCTCCTGTGCTCCTAAGAGTGGCTGCTTGTTTCATCTTCCCTCTCAATGGCATCATACTTCACATCCCCTCTATGACTACTGCTAGCTGGGGGGCTCCTTAAAGTGTGCTTCTGCTTGGAAGGTAATGGCTTTCCATTTTTCTCATACTTGGGGTATCATCAACATCTGAAAAACAAAAGACACAGTGTCTTACGTTACCTCTCTACTTTTTCCTCACCAACTACACCCCAAGCACCACTCTCCCCTTTTGCTGCACCCTAATCTCAACTTCACTGAACCTCATCTCCCCACTCATGCCCCTCGACATTCCCTGCCTTCCCCCAATCCATTCTTCCCCCTTCCCATAAATCATCCATCTTTTCTTATACCTGTATTTATCCCTGACATTTTCTAAGCAAACAGCAGACTCTGCAACCCAAACACTAACCTGACCCTGGCTGCCCTCACCAGTATACCTCAAAGGTGGACACATACCTCCCAGCAGCTTATGTTTCCTAGTACGTCTCTGCCTATGACATGGCCTTGTCCTATCCCACTCTCTTTGCTTACTGCTAACATTGAGGGTTACCTGTACAAATGTTTTATATATATATGTGTGTGTGTGTGTGTGTGTGTGTGTGTGTGTGTGTGTGTGTGTGTGTGTGTGTGTGTGTGTGTGTGTGTGCGTGTGTCTACCCGAAAAAAATGAAAATGCACTTACCTGATCTCTAAAGACTTAGATAACTTCACCAAAAACACATTTTAATGAACACTTGAAACACTGAAAAGTTACTGTGTGATAGGAACCACTTGGCCACCATGGTGAACTTTGCCCCTTTCTCCACTATAGTGCGATCTCAGAGTTAGTATATTTAGTTGGGGGGTGTGGGGGCATAGGGGTGAAGCCCCACATAGGTGGGTGTGATTTGCTTCTGTATTTATTTTTTGTATGGATGGACAAGTAGTTAGTTTTCCTGAGTTCACTATTGATGCTTCAAGTGTTTGTTAAACTGTGGTTTTGGCTAAGTCGTCTAAGTCTTTCAAGATTCGGGTAAGTGAGTGTAGACCCATATATATATATATATATATATATATATATATATATATATATATATATATATATATGTCTATCTGTCTATATATATATATACATATAGTTGATACCCCTCAAATAATGACCTATATTTGAGTTACATGCGCCATAATTTTTAGAAATGCCTGTTAATGCAAACCTGCTATCATCACAGTCTTTAAATCCTTTTTCAGTTATGTCAGGAACCTCCATGGCAAAGCCCAGGTTTGTTCCAAATTAGTACTTAACGGTACCACTTAAACTGATCCTGTTGAATTAGCCAACCTGCTAGCCGATAGATTCAACACAAACTTCACCCCCTATCCCCCCAAAGGCCCATTTGACATCCCAGATACTTGTCCCTCACCTCACATCTCCATAAAACAAGTGTTAAAGGCCCTATCCAAGGCAAAGAACACAGAACCCATGGGACCTGATAGTATCCCAGGCTGTATTCTGCGCCATCTCCACCAAGAACTAGCATTGCCATTGAGCACCCTATTCAACCACAGCCTAATTACAGGCTTCATTCCAGCAGAGTGGAAAACTGCCATTGTCATTCTCTTGCACACAGGTGGTGTCACTATTGACCTGGGAAACTATTGCCCCCTTAGCTTAACAAGCCTGATCTGTAAAGCCATGGAGTATATTATTATGGATCTCATAAACAAGGACATAGGCAATCTCCAAACACTTGACCCCACCCAATTTGGATTCATCAAGGGCAGATCTTGCCTGTTGAACTTGGTTGACTTCTTTGAGACTGTTACTGAGGCCCTGGAAGAGGGAAAGTCAGCACATATGGCTTACCTTGACTTGGCCAAGGCCTTTGACACAATTCCCCACTCAGGCATCATCAAAAAGCTACCACAACTTGGTGTAAATCCCTATATCATCAGGTGGGTTGCCAACTGACTCACCGATAAGACCTGCAAGGTCAAAATAGGTGCCTCCACCTCCGACAGCTGACCTGTCACTAGTGGTGCTCTCCAGCGATATGTTCTGGGACCCTTACTGTTTGGCATCTACTTCTTAGAGGTCCAGGCAAAGACAAAAGGCTTGTGGCTGACCAAGTTTGCAGATGACTGTAAGTTGGGTGCTGTCATTGACTCCATAAGTAATGTTAACATATTGCAAGAGGGTCTCACAACAACAAATGACTGGTGCCAAAGTCATGGCCTTAAGTTAAACACAAAGAAATGTATTATTATACCATTCGGCAAAAACATGGCCCCTACTGATTACCACATCAATGGCAACCCCCTAAGCACACAACTTGTGGTGAGAGACCTGTGTATTCACGTTGACAACAATCTCACATTCGACCATCATGTAGCGGCAGTTGTCAGAAAAGCCTTTTACTAGATTCATCTCATAAGTAAAGGGATTGCATGCAGAAAAAAAGGAGATTATTACCTCCCTGTTCTCATCCGTCATCAGGACAATAATTGAGTATAACACCCCATTTGCTATGTACTTCTCCAAACACCTGCACCAACAGGAAAGACCACAGAAATACCTCACAAAGAGAATCCATGACCTCCAACACCTGTCCTATGTGGACAGGCTCAAATCACTATCACTCTACTCGGTATTGTATAGATTGCTCAGAGGTGATCTGTGTCTCATCTACAAGGCAATATCAGACCCTGCCCTACTAGAGATGCTCCATATCTGTAAGTCTAACTTCCCCACCCAAAAGGCCAAAATCTAATATGTGACATCAACAAAATCTGCTGGAGAGACAGGTTTGTCTCCCAGAAGCTGCCCCATCTCTGGAAAAAGACTTCCCATACATGCAAACAGAGTACCTTGCTTAGCTTCTTCAAGTGCAACCTTGATGAGTGGATGGCAAATTACAAATGTGTCCCAGGGGTTTCACATGTGTCCCTCATTGACAAGGGTGACTGAGGTTTCTTTTTTGAGGATAATCTCTTGGCTAAACTTGTAAGGGCCAAAGGGCCATTAGCCTATGATCTTATGATCACCTCTGAAAATGACTTTGCCCAGAAATCTCCTGTTAAGAGATTGATAGGTAGAATAGCCATACTTCCAGACTGTCCAGAATTTCTCAGAACGTCCAGACTTTGAATCACTAAGGACTAAAGTCACTAATAAATGACAACCATTGGAGTTTCAGACTTAATGTTCTCAGAACATGCACGCTGTTGTAAACCTGTTGTACTAGCCACTTTCTACCTTCACAAGAACAATACCTAAACCTTTGTAAGTGAATTAAAGCCTTTGTCTGTACATTGTTTTGGCTTTTTATGGAATTCTTATGCTAAAAGTCTGAACCTTTTGCTAGTAATCCCTTTATTCTTATGTTTTTTTTTTTTATAAACTGCGAGGCCTTGCCACCTACTGCTGCCCTGCAGATGCCATGCTTCAGCTCTAACTACCCCTCACCCTCATTATCCATTTACCTTTTTTTATTTAATTAAAACTCATTAATCTCTGCCCATGCTTGAGTATAGCTCCTTTATCTTCGCCTCCTCCCTTACAAGCCCACTATTTTCAGCTTCATGCTTCACTCCTTCTGCACTTTATCCTGCCCTGTCTTGTTTCATTTATTTTATTTTCCTTTCTTTCTTTGTCTTTTATTCTTTACTATCCTTTCATTTCTTAATATCATATATTGGGTCATACCTTATATTTTTTAATAAAGAAATCATATGCTAGCTCCCTCCCCCACACAGGCGGATCACAATAGCTCCATCCACCAGGCACAATGATGTCATTGGCACAGCCTGGCCTCAAACATGAGTCTAAATTATAAAAACTATGCGAACCATCTTAAAGAATTGTCCCTCTTCTTGGTGTCATATAGTCTACTGAGAGGCAATCACTGCCTCATGTACAGGCCTCAAAATAACCTATCCTTTTAAACTTACTGCTCATTCTCAAGTCTAATGGGGCATAAACACCCACCCAAGAAACCTAAATGTCTTTTGCGATATAAATAGAACAAGTTGGAGGGACAAATATGTATCACAAACAATACCACTTTTTTGGAATTGTCTTCCTCTCCATGTAAAGCAAAGTATTTGTCGTATTCAAACATAATATACATGAATGAATGAGTAACTACAAATTCACCCCTGGTTAATCACGATTGTCTCTGATGGAAAGGGGCAATATGTAAATGGTTGCGTCATCAGATCACTAGACTCCACTATTTCCCCAATAAAACTACCAAGCAGCCTGACATAAAGGTGAAAGCTCACACAATATAACAGCAGAATTTGGCAGCAAAGTGACTTCATTCCTCAACCCACAATTCCAGCAACAAATTCTTTAAATATATTTAGCAGTTAGATGTATGAGAAGGGAAAAAGGGGGAGGGGGGGATGGAAAAACAGCAGCAGAGGATTAATCCCCTACCTGCTCAGAATGGGATTACACATCTTGACGGCACTGACTCCCCTTTTCTCCTGGATTATTCAGTCCACAGTAATCTAATGCTCCAAATCCATTACATCCCCATAAAAAATAAAATAAAATAATTATGTATTTAATCCTACCTATAATGTGACACACATACTACTTTGCCACCAGCTAAGCAATCTACACCGCCTGACATAACCAGCTCTGCACAACACAAGCTATAACCTGTTACTCTAATTAACTTAGTCAAAACAAGAAAGTGAAATAAAAGGAAAATATCAAGTCACTGTTAAAGTCACCAAGCCTAACAGCTCACCTGGGAATCAGACACCTGGCCCGGCCAGTAGTTATTAGGGCACTGACAAATTGTTCTATGACAACATATACATGCAAAAAAGAACACTACTCTAATTAGTCAATCATTAATTACTCTTAACACTCTCCCTACCCTAAAATATCTCTACCTCACTTCCTATGATGACATACCCTTGCTTCACCTAGGGTAGACTTCACGAACAACAAAGCCTGCCAAGGAAAACCTCATTTATATTAGTTTAGAAAACTGGTTAAAGTTTAACTTTAGCACATTATTAGTATATGTAATATTACTTTAGCGATCTGAATATTTGTCTAATGTAAAAGAGTAAATTGCCAGATCAGGTAAAACTGGATTAAATTTATTGACTTAAATTTAGTGTTAAGCTCTATCCAGAGTTTATGAAAACAGGCAAAATGACTGAGAAAGCAGATAGCTATTCTGATGGAGTTAAACATTATGGTGAATCATAAACTGATTGTAGTATAACTTTTTAAGAGGGATATAATTGCTAAATAGAGACCATACATTTGACCAGACTGAAGAATGATATACAATGGAGTTGTAGATGAATTTAAAAAATAAACCGTATGAATCCCAGAAAAGGATATTATGAGTTATGAACTAAATACGTCTTTAATGACACATTATAAATATTAAACATACAAGGTGATAAGGAGTTGCGTTATAATTGCAGTTTAATTAGATGGAGGTGTTAATCAAACGATCAGCAAGCAAAATTGTAACAGAGTTTAAACATAGCACTGAAAGGACGGAAAATCAACCCCTTCAAAAGCTTTGGAAGCACCAATGACTAAAGCAAAATAGATAATGTACGGTTTTCCTTAAGTAGGAAAGAATCCATGGTTATAGCTTTACCTTTTTTTAATGTATTTTAAGTATCGGCTATTTGTCTTTGTTTCCTCAAATTCTCCTCTAATGCAGTATTATAAAATGCTTTCTCTAAAGGCAGTTTCTGACTATAAGGTCTGCAAAGGTGCCATTAGAAACTAGTTTATTGAAATCTGGATAACTAATTTTAAGTTTTTGTGTGGGGGCAATATGTATTCCCTCAAATGCAAATGGCTTCTGTACCACTTATTAGAATTAATTAGTTCTGATATGTCAATTAGCTGGGGAAAACCATAATTTTGCAATGTCTAAAGAAGAATAAAAAATCTAAAGGTGAAAATAAATTAAACTTTTTTTTGCCAGCTAAACATAAAATGGTGATCCTTTTAGTGAAGAATTTAATGCAAAATTTCCAGACAACAGTAGAAAGCCTTCATTTGGTAGAACTGGCTGATTGCAGTTATAAAGCAGTATTTATTTTCTTATTGCAATAACAACATATAAAATACATAGCTTCAAGTACTAGGCAAACAGTCTGCAGACCATTAATAGCCGAGCTGATAATTCATAGTAATAAGTTCCTTTCAGCCTCGAGGAGGACAGTACAAGACAAGGATGGAGAGAAATCGAGCTGCCCATCCATTAATCTTGGTTTACTTTGAAGTTCCTACTCTGACATGGAGCAGGAGTTTGTTTCAGAGCTAGGAGATATGTTGCGATTTGAATCCATCATGCCAATACATCTTATTTGTTTGTTGATGTTCCTTCAAATTAGTATTTGAGGAGTTATTTTTGAGTGTGTGAAGGAGTAGAAGCTCAAATAGGGTTGGAACTTTCGTGGCTCAAAAGGCTAGACATAGATTCCCAATGAGGAGTCTGTAAGAAAATGAGTGAAGAAAGATTGCTGATAGTCTGCCCTGATAACTAATATTTTTGAGGCTACTGATCTTTTAGTTATGAATCTTAAATAGTTATATGTTAAAACAAATGCATGCCAAAAGGGCATTATGTTCAATATGGGTCTGATGACATATGTGTAAGAGGGAGTTAGAACTTCTTTGGATCTAACAGAGATGCCTTTGGAAATTAGATGAGCAGACAGAAGACTTTCCTAACTACTGAGGTGACTTGATAGTCGAAAGATGAGCAATTACAAACAGGAGTGACTAGATCTCTTACATCAGGGTCTGATTGGAGACTGCACCACCTATTTGGTATAGTAAATGTTTTGTTTACTAAGTTTAACTGTGGTACAAATTGTTACATTTAATCTGAGACCATTGTCCTTGCACAAGTTGTTAACATGGTCTAACCCACGCCGAGGTAACTGTAAGTCAGTAGAAGATTAAAAAACAACTCCAATGTATGGTCATCTGCAACTTAAATAACATAGGCCAGGAGTGTTGGCCTGAAGCTCTGAGAAATTGATGTCAGATAGGAAAAGGCCTGACACCGAGTCCTGTGTAATATTACTGGTAATATTTTGCTTTTAGAAGTGGCACCCGCAACTCTAACCATGCATTCTGTCTGACAACCAGTTAACTATCCACCACCCATCATAAGGATTTATATTGACGTTTACAAATTTTTCAATAATGCCTTCATGAGGAATAGTGTTAAAGGGCTTGGCTAGTTCAATATACATATGCTGTTATGTACTACGCAACCAATATTCCCTGCTTTGATTACTTTTCTAACGTTAATGACAAGAAATAGGAAGGAACTTCCTTTGACAAAGCCGAATTGATGAACTAATGTCTCCCAAAGGGGTTCCTGTAGCTAGGACACATCAATAATAAAGACACCCAGTGGCCAAAGCCTTCAGTGATTTTCTGATCAAGAAAACTAGGACTGCACATAAATGATGCAAATAACAATCGCATGAATCTAAAGCAGATGCATGCAGTTAGGTTAGCATTAAAATAATTTTGAATATCGTTGGTTCTAGACTTTGTTCAAAAGGAAGTCAATTCAACAGTCATACAGTTATGAGGTACATACAAAAGCAAGCAGGCATCTATTGACATGCCCATTAGTGTTATCTCAGCAATCTGTTATTAGAAATCTGAAACAGGGCTATTCAAAACTATTTAAGTTAGCAAACTATGCATCTCTTAGGTTAGTGCAATCTGAAATCAGTCTTGGCAGAAAATGTCCAGTTATTTCTAGACAGAAATTAGATAAACTGTTGTTTGGGTCTATTATACAGAAAGAGGAACACCTAGAGACACTCATTTTTGCCTCTCAGAGCAATGCCGTGGTGAACGTGTTTTCTGTTAATGTACATCAAACTCAAGCATGGAAGACAGATGCCTTTTCTTTTAAACTGGACCAAGTCTTTCTTTGTATTTGACAGTGTCAAGAACCTGAGATATGAACCTTCATCAGCTTTTACACACAACATGATGGGGAGATGGGTTGAGCATCCACTGCACCCCCCCCCCCCCAAATCTGGGATAAGCTTCCTATGCAGGTTAAAGAATATGGTTCAATATCCTCCTTCAAACAAAGCCTAGATAACAGGACTGTTCCTCAAATATTTACCTTAGGACTAACTGGCCTCTCCCACTTTGGCAAAACATGTAAAGCCTGAGGGTGGGTATTGGCAAGGTGCACATGGTCATTAGACTGACTAGCCTTAACAGTCCTATGAATCCTATAAATTTAAAAAAAACATAACTAGTTTTGTGTAGAATGGCAAAGTAGACCATGGATGCTGTCACTTCTTTAAATAGTTATCTAATCTTTTCCCTCCCACACCCCTCAGCAGTGGGGTGCATAGGTGTGTACTAGGCTAATGGCCCTGAAGCCTTTACAGGTCTAGCCCATGGGATTACCCTAGCATCATGCCACCTGACCTTAGTTCCCAGTGCCTCTGTTGAGTAGAGCCACTGGAGTGATCCCCGGGGTGAATTTTCTCATTCCCATCCACTCATCAAGATTTCTCTTGAAGAGAGTCAGCAAGGTGCTCTGCTTGACATGTATGATAAGTCTATTCCATAGCATTGGCAGTCTCTGGGCTATGAACCTGTCCCTCCAGTACATTCTGTTGATTGTGGTAATGAGGTTGAGGTTTCTGGACCGTGTGGTGCAAAGGGATTGGGATTTCTTTAGATGTACCATTTCTAACAGAGCTGGGTCAGATATGGCTTTGTAAGTCAACAGAGATCACCTCTAAGTAGGTGATATGAGACAGAGAATAGGTGGAGTTTTTTGAGTCTGTCCATATAGGACAAGTGTTTAAGACCTAGGATTCTCTTTGTGAGGTACATTTGTGGCCTCTCCAGTTGTTGCAGGTGTCTAGTGAGGTACATGACAAATGGGGCCATTGTACTCGATAACTGGCCTAATGAGGGA
This sequence comes from Protopterus annectens, assembly GCF_019279795.1. Taxonomy (NCBI): domain Eukaryota; kingdom Metazoa; phylum Chordata; order Ceratodontiformes; family Protopteridae; genus Protopterus; species Protopterus annectens. Next base: position 1,461,479,333 of record NC_056745.1, on the reverse strand, counting down.
AGAGTAGAGGGAGACAATGACCTCTTTCTTCCTGGATGCAAAACCAGTAGTAATGAGATGTGCCACACAGAAGGACTTTCTGACCACAGTGGCAACATGGTGATCAAAAGAGAGATTGCTGTCAACCTGTGTTCCCAGATCTCTTATAATGCCTTCTGCATTCAGTGGACTACCATCAATGTGGTAATTCATGGGAACTGGGTTTTTCCCAAAGGGATAACGACACATTTTATGGTGTTGAGCTTAAGGCCATGGTTCTGACACCAGTCATTGGTCTCAGTGAGGCCATTCTGTAGAATGTCAACATCACTTGGGGAGTTAATTATAGCTCCCAACTTGAAATCATCTGCAACTTTGTCAGCCATGTTGGCCTGGACTTCAGAGAAGTAGATACCAAACAGGAGAGGACCCAGGACTGAACCCTGTGAGACACCAGTTAGGACTAGTCAGCAGTCTGACTTGGAGTCAACTACTTTCACACTCTGGGTTCTATCTGTGAGCCAGTTTTCAATCCACCTAGTGATATAGGGGTTGATGCCTAGCTTAGTGAGTTTTTCTATGACTCCTGAGTGAGGAATGGTATCAAAGGCCTTGGCCAGATCAAGGTAGGCTGTATGAACCACCTTGCCTTCATCCACAGCTCTGGTGACTGACTCAAAGAAGTAGACCAAGTTGAGCAGGCATGATCTACACTTCACAAAAGCAAACTGTGTGAGATCCAGAGATTGGAGATTCCCTATATCCTTGTTTATTAGGTCCATGATGATGCATTCCATAGCTTTGCATATCAGACTCGCCAGGCTAATGGGGCGATAGTTCCCAGGGTCTGTAGTCACTCCTTCTTTGTGGAGAGGGATGACTGTAGCAGTGCACCATTCTGTAGGGACAAAGCCTGAGGTGAGGATGTGCTTGAATAAGACACACAGGTGAGGTGCCAGTTCACCCTGTAGTTAATGTAGAACACAGCCAGGGATATTATCATGTCCCATAGAAGCTGTATTCTTGGCCTTGGACAGTGCTATTTTAACCTGTGCAGCAGTAATACTGGGTGCCTGGCAATCTACTGGTATTGTGATTTGTCCTTTCGGAGGGGAGGGGTAAAGTTGGCACTGAATCTGTCCACCAAAATACTGGCAATATCTGTTGGCTTGGTATAGAGGTACCATTGTGCAGTTGCTCAGAGCAAATCTGGGTAGTTCTGTGGAGATTCTTTACATAACTATAGAAGGCCTTGTGGTTGTCTTTACTGTATGCTGCAATTCTGATTTCATAGCTACCTTTAGAGGATTTGATGAGGGATCTCAACTTTTTGTTGAGGCTGATAAGGGAGTTTTTCCAGTCTTGGGACTTCACCTTATTCCGCATCATTTTTCTCCTTCAGTTGTAGAGTTTGTTTATGGCAGGGAACCACCAGATTGGCTTCCTTTTTTGGAGGAGAATGTCTTGGTTTTATTGGGTATGGTGAAATCCATGCATTTGTGTATGTGTTCGTACAGTGCATTGGTGTATGATTCAGCAGTCATGGAACTATTCTCCATTTGCATGGGAGCCATGAAGTTAGCCATCTCTGTTTTTAGGAGCCCAAAGTTAGCTTTGGAGAAGTTTTTCATGGTGGTTACCTTTGTTGGGGGGTGGATTTCCAAGGTGATTAGTTTGTGGTCGGATCTAAGCAGGGAGGAGTTGACTATTGGAATAGAGCAACAGTCGTCCATGTTAGTAATGACCAGGTCAAAGATGCTGCTACCTCTAGTGGGGGTAAGAACGAGCTGGTTCAGGGCATTGGAATTAAAGAACTCCAGGAAACATTGGGCAAGTGTATTGGTACAAGAATAGTTTTCCCAGTTAATGGAGGGGTAGTTGAAGTCGCCTAGTATGAGAGTGTTAGGTTGGACCCTAATATTCTCCAAGGTGCTTAGGAATATGGAGTGTGAGTCTCAGGACATGGTTGGGGACCTATAGCAGGCTGCAACCTGAATTGCTGTCTTACCCAGTGTTAGCTGCACCTGAAGTATTTCTGATGCATTATGTTGGGCTACCCGTCTGAAGGTGTGTGCATCCTTTATGAATATGGAAACACCACCACCTTTGGAGCTTCAGTCCAAGTTCTGGGGCTGAAAGGTGTGGAATGAGTTATAGCCTGTAAGTGCAGGGGTGCTTTCTGCTGCTTTGAACCAGGTCTCTATTACAGCACAAATGTCGATGTTCTCCATTTTAAGGAGTGCTTTGAAAGAGTGCATTTTGAGATTTAGACTTCTAGCTTTGAGCAGCATGACCCTCAGATTGCATTTGTTTGTAGTTGTTATGGTGGCACTTTTGTCTTTGGAACACCACCTAAAAAAGGCACTATAGGGTGAAGGCTATTGTTCAGTTCAGTTTCATTGAAACTAATAGTATGCATGATCTGACCTTAGTAGAACCCTCTGTATCTGAGTAAGCTATCCAAGTAGTAAAGGAACCTAGATAGCCTTCAACTACAGAATCATATCTCATTAAATAGATGTTTATAGCTTTATCACTGAGTAGAATCATTAACCTATATTCTCATAAAATGTCAGAAACCCTAGAATGCCTGCATTATTTGTAAGCATCAAGTTTAGTGCTTATGTCTTTAAGGCTGCCCTTTTCAGCATTCCAAGTATCCATAGAAAATGTATCACTGCCAGGTTCAGACCCTGCATTCAACCTGTTTCAGAAGGATGCCCATCACCTGAGACTTTCAAAGCATTACTGGTCTGCAGAAAGCATTTGTCTTAGAAAATGTAACTTCTAGAGACAACTACAAATGCAAGTTTCGGAGTCACAGACTCTAATGTTCAATTCTTGGCTGGGGGTGCCTTCTGTGTGGAGACTGCATATCCTCTCTGTATTTGTGAGGGATTTTCCTGAATACTTGGGTTTCTTGCTACAGTTGAAAAGCATGAGGTAAGTGGATCGGGCATTGCAAATTGGACATAGGTGTGAATGTGATTGAAATAAAACAAAAACAGCAACCAGAAAACAAAACTCTACTGTTGTACAAGGCTAAAACGTAATAATGAGCAGCTTATCATACAGGTAAAAGTAATCACTCCCTTAGGGAGGGTATTCTAGAACATAATAGAGATATTAGGAACAACAAAGTTACTAGTGCACTAGCCAAGCATATTCAGCAGGCTGGCCCACAACATGTTTTTACGTTCCTTAAGGAGGGTATTCTAGAATATAGAGATATTAGGAACAACAAAGTTACTAGTGCACTAGCCAAGCATGTTCACCAGGCTGGCCCACAACATGTTTTTAAGTTTTTTGTATTAGAACTTGTGGATGTTAGTGTTGGGGGGGGCAACCTCAGAAATAAGACTGAGGCGTGTGAACAAAAATGGATACTTTATTTTAAAGCAGATAGTGCCCCTGGTATCAATGATTCAGTTCCCCTTAAACCATTCTTGCCTGCTCGACCTTTGAAGCACTGAATATTGTTTTAGGGTGTTGGTTCTTTAAATGACTTATTGCAATTACTGTTTTTTGTGGGAATGAATATTCTGATTGGATATTTTTAGTTTAAATTTATATATTCTTGTAGTGGCTGTTTGTCCGATGAAGCAGTTTGGTAACCATGAAAGTGCTTCTTTTATTAAAACATTTTTTAGGACCTGGAACTGTACTGTGCTGAATCTCTGCTTTGTTTTCATTATTATGTGAATGTGATTGCTATTGTGTACTAAAGAAGAACCACTGTGGTGGGGTTAGCCCCCCAGATGTGTAAAAATTGGCTCAAGATGATTGTCCTTGTTCGTAGGACACCCCAAAAGCCCATGTGTAAGAATGGGAAAAGTGGTTTGTGGTTGGAAGGATGGATGGATGGATGAATGAATGCAGTCTTTCAAAAGTACAGTGTGTCACAAAAAACTAATTTGTCTTTTGTATCAAAGCAGTCACAGGAAAGGCACTTAATGAATCCAGTTACTTGTCAATATTTTTATAAGAACAAAACAGCAGGTATGTAAGATAATTACTTAATGGAATAGTTGCATACTGGAAAACTACAAGTATTACTGAGATACTGAAACTGAATTAATTAATGAATTTCTACTGTTAAAGTTATCACCTTTAAAGTCACCTCTTGTTTTTCTCAATGCACAGATTCTATATGCCTATTGTTTACAATGTTTTATCGGTGACTGAATTCATATATATTCATTTAATTGTGATCAGGGATTAATGCTTAAGAAAATCAAAATTCTTGGATTCCCTATTGAAATGTCAGGATTCGAAATGCCAAGTACCGACATGCTGAAAAAAGAGAGAACAAAATGTAGAAGAGCAAATATCAAAGGCCACTCTTCTCTTTTCAACTTGTTTTTTTTTTTTTGCAGGAGCAAACGCAGACTTATATATACCAACTTCAAGCTTGTCATACCTTGGACAAAAAAAGGAATATTCCATGAAATGGCAGTTTCTGACTTAGTATAGGTATATATAGTGTATATAATAGGTGGTTGAGAGGGTGGCTTAATGGTGACAGTGTTTGTCTTACCATCCCAAGGTGCAGGGTTTGAGTCTCACAAGGAATAATTGGCTAGGCTTAAAATGGCTCACAAGGGCAGTTAGCTTAGTACTAACCTCTGAACCTATATATACAAGTTTGGATTTTCAGCCATTCATTCTCAACATCTTGGGAATTGGCAAAGCAGGTCCTGAGATACTAAACATTTACCAGAACTGGTTTCCTGTATTGAATATTTGCTGATCAGGTACTGAATGACCAAAACCTAATGTAATATTTTCAGCAGTTATCAGCAATTTTTGCTGATGATGATGTTATGAGAGCAGTTGAAGTACAACATGAATCCCTGGATCAGCCAATCTAGATAACTGATTAATTTAATTAATTAATAAAAAATAAAAAAAGTAACTTGAGTCAATTGTGTCCTTTGTTCTTATCAACCATTACCCATCTGTAGTCAGAGTTATGCAATTATTTATATAGATTCATGAATGTGTATATTCTTACTAACTGTATAACATTTTTGTGATAAGTAGGGTAATTCAGTGAAATATGGTGGTTAGACTTCAGTTCTACACAGCAGCAGCTGCCTCTGAAAATCGTTACCCAATGTATTATTTAGAAGCAGCATTCTGGCAAGGGCTGCCTTTGTGTTCTTTCACTACCTAGTTTAGGATACTTCGGAGTACAGTGTCCGTTTTGTTATAACTATAGCAATAATAAGGTGGTACAGCTGTGTGAGACCCTCCATAACTGAAAGTGAAAATCTTATCCATATCTGTCAACCTCTTAGCACAAGAAATCTAGGCAAAGCCTAAAATAATGGGGGGGGGTGCAAAGGCCCCAAAATAGGGACAGATTTTAAATATTGCTCTTATAGACTTAGAAAGTTGCTAAAATAACAGCATTTGTCTTAGCGTGCATTTTCTGATGCAAATGAAGTCTGAAACTCAAGTGTATGACATTAGTTATTTTAATCCTCAGTGATTTGCCAGAAAACCACACATTTTGTGAGGACTAGGCCAAAAATATAATGCAAAAATCTGGACAGTCTGTGAAAATCTGGACAGCTGACAGGCACAATCCTATGTAATGCTACTTGAAGTTTTTGAAACAGACTTCATCAAGTGCCATGCTGACAAACTGTTGGTAGAATTAAGTTTGTTAGGGAGTGCAATAGGAGGTTGGCCTTCCTGCAAAAAAGATTTTGTTGCAATCATGTAATTTTCTTATTTCATCTTTAAATATGAATTTATCACTTATTAGGGAATTAATTTTTCTTCAAATCGGGGTTATTGATGATTTTGCTTACATTATGTATAGCTTCTTTTTTATTTCCAAATTTGAAAGTTTTCATTCTCTGGTGCTAAAAGATTTCTTTACAGAAGTCTGACAGTCACACTTTGCTTTGCCTATGGACATGACATTGGGGAAAATTGAACACAACAATGTACCACAGATAATTGGATTAGTTGACATAAAAACATAAAACACATAGAACAACAAGCCTATAGACTCCCACATCATCTCAGGCAAGAGTGCTGATATGAACCTATGACCTGCTTTGCATCTTGGGATTGGTGCTACTGTTTGTTTCTGGTGAGAGAAGAAGCAAAGGGACACTGTATTGTGTTTCAGAAGTGTGAAACTGTGGTAAGACCAGCACTAGTATTACCCAGGTAGTAGCCATTTAAGTGAAACCCCACTATTTATCCTTCCTGGCAAAAGCTTATTCTTTCTTTTCACTAAGTACCACTTAATTAGCTGCTGTCTAACCGAACCTCTGATTATCTCCTTAAATACTTCATCCATAAATCATTAGTGTCTTCTTTAGTAGTTTGCCCCTTAACTGTTTGGCAGTGCTCTCTATAGGGACAGGCACCTTAGGGTGACATTTTTAATGTAAAAGCACTCTTGAAATTTCACCGCTACCTAGTTGCACAAAGAGCAACTAGTTTGCAGTGACAAGCGCTGCCCCCAGAGTTGAAACTCAGACACTCCTCACGATACATTATATTCTCACCGCAACCTTCTAACCAATAAAAAAAGGGCCTTTTGCCATAGATATGAATTTCCTACTATCTCCATTACTAGCTTGGTAGATATGGGAATCCTAAGGCAATGTAGAAATTGACTCATGTTTACTTGCAACCAGCAAATTCTCAAAGAAACTGATAAGGTATGTGAGAGATCTATTTACACAATGTCACTGGAGGCAGAGCTCTCACCTAAAAGCATTCCTAATGTCAATCAGGTTGTCAGTGGTACACACGCTGCACCCATCACACACAGTTCAAAGCAGACACACAGATCCACATATGCTGAGGTAAACAGTTATAACCTTCCTAAACCCCAAAGGTATCCTAGATGAAGTGCACATAACAAATACCCTCAACAGCCTCAAATGCACTGTTTCAAAACAACACCCACACATCAACACATAAAGCCACATCTCATGAAGCCTTTACTTCTAAGTCCATAAGGCAAGCCACCACACAACCCGACATTCTGGTGATTAGAGACTCCATCCTGAAACACACTGATATACATTTTACTGGTTCAGTAAGGAGAAAGTTATGGGTAGTTGTTTACGAGGAGCCAGGATCCCCTACATTATGCATACACTCAGGTCACTGGACCACAAATAACACAATAACTCACTCATAGTCCATATGGGTGCAAATGACCTGAACATACCTCCCTAGACAATATGAATAGAGACGTCATGGAGCTCTTGGAATGTGTGTCGTAGGCTGGTATAAACCTATCTTTCAGCAGCATTTTACCTTCTCAGAGGATGATGCCACAACACAAACAGAAGATGACTGACTTTAGTAATTGGCCTAGTTTCTGGTGTTAGAAGTGGGTGCAATATTTGTCAGCATGGAAAAAAAGACATTCAACTGACCATGCTGCTTTTCCAGGGATGATCTTCACCTCTCCTCTCAAGGTTTTCAGATATTAGCTAAAACATTGTCCTTGCCCATAAAGCCCTTTTAGGTAATGCCAACCAGAAAGTACTTTCAACATAGCAAATCAAAACCAAGAAAATCTAAAGGTGTTACTGCTCAATGGTAGTAGTCTAAAAACCAAACTCTACTCCTGATAAGCTCTCCCAGCTCTGGAGAAGGATGACATTTGTGCAGTCACTGTGACATGGTTAAAGCCATGGAGAGCACACTGGCAGTTCAAGGCTCTGATGCCTTTCACACATTCAGACCAGTGACTACACAGACAGGGACTAATGGTGGCAGAGTGTCTCAATTTACATCAATCATAAATGCACCTCAAAGCTAGTCAAACAGGACGATGCACTTGAGATTCTCCATGTTCAAATTATCACAGGCAAAATCCCATACCACTTTCTTGCAAGCTATAGGTCCCCCTCTATTTTCCAGGAAAGCCATAACATCTATTTAAGCTTGGTGGCTTTAATAACCCCACTATTAACTGTGAATCATATTAGAAACCAAACATACAGGCACAGAGATTCCTTGATTTTTGTAGACACAAACTGCCTAGACTAGATTGTCAATACACCAAACAGGGGCATGAGTATACTGGACCTGAACCTCACTAATATGGGAGAGAGTACCCCCCTCCCCCCATGTCATATCCTGTCTGCTAAGGTCAGACCACAAAGTGGTCTCCATTGAAGGAAAAATAAAACTTGAAATTCCAGCTAAACCTGGAATGTTCAGAAACTACTCTAAGGCTGACTTCCTTCTATTAAGTGATAACCTGTCAAAACTTCAAGGCCCCATAAACCCTGAGAACACTGCTACCTATGTGGAAGTGTTCACAAAAGCCCTATACAAGCATATTAATAGCTTCAAAGAGGCAATTGAACCCAGCAGGAATACATAAAAAATTAACTGAAAAAACAAGCCACCATGGTGGAATCACTTCACCAATAGGCTGTATAACAGAAGGAAGAAATTCATGGCAAAAATTAGGAAATGAAACACCCAGCAGGACAAAAGCACTCTCATCAAACTAAACAAGCCACTCAGAGGACAAATAAAGTCTACCAAAGCCAAATATGAGGTAAATTCGGCCTCCTAGGCCAAGGACAACCAGAAGGCATTATTTAGCTATGTCCTAAACCTCAAAGACAATACATAATTGTGCGCAGAACTCATTGTTAATGGAGCCATCTATACTGAGCCAGAAGATATTGTAAACATATTGGCAGACGGATTCAGCTCTAACTTTACCCCTCTCTTCACCTAAACATCCACTCAGGAAATGCCATTGAATATAACTCATCCTACTATCACTATGGAAAAGGTCCTCAATGTTCTCTCTAATGCCATCAATGGATCCAGACAATATCCCAGCATGCTTTCTAAATAGCATGAAACATGACCTGTCAGGGTCTCTGGAATCACTATTTAAATGTAGCATCCAAACAGGCTTTGTGCCTAAAGAATGGAGAACAGCAACAGTCATCCCTTTGCACAAAGGTGGCCCATCTACAGACTCTGGAAACTACAGTCTCATAAGTTTCACTAGTCTCATATGTAAAGCCATGAAAAGAATTATCATGGAAATTATCAATAATGACATAGGAAACCTACAGACTTTGGGCCCAAACCTGTTTGGTTTTGTCAAGAGTAGGTCATGCCATCTCATCTTGGTGGTCTTATTTGAGAAGTTCATTAAAGCAATGGATTTGGGCAAAATGGTTCACACTACCTACCTTGGCCTAGCCAAGGCATTTGACACAATACCATCACTGTGAATTGCTGACAAACTTAAGAGGTTAGGTATAAACTCTTATGTCACCCATTGACTAGCCAGCTGGCTCATAGACAGTACCCAGGAAGTTAGAATTGAGGAGTTCACCTCTACAAAGAGGTCAGTCACAAGTGGAGTCCCTCATGGATTGGAACTGGGACAGGTCCTTTTCCATTTACTTCTCTGAAGTCAAGGCCAATGTCAAGGGCCTCTAGCTGATCAGACTTACACATGATTGCAAATTAGGAGCAGTCATAGAATCTCCTACTGACACAAATGTTCTCCAGGAAGGGCTGACACAGACAGATAACTTCTGTCAGAGCCATGGACTAAAACTAAATGCCCAGAAATGCAAAATAGTGTCCTTCAGGAAGTCATCTACACCTGGTAACTATCATATTGACAACACACTCCTAAGAATCAACCCAGTAGTCAGGAACTTGTGGACACACACACACAGTAATCTAGCCTTAGACCATCATGTGTCTACAGTAGTGAGGAAGTCATTGTATGTTGTGAAACTTATAAACAAAGTATGGCATCTAGTTCCAAGGAGGGCATTGTTCCACTGTATTCTGCATTCATCAGAGCTGTCATTGATTACAATATCCACTTTGGTATGTACCTAACCAGGCACATCCAATAACTGGAACATCCACAAAGGTAGTGCAATAAAAGAATACAGGATGTAAGTAACATGTCCTGTGCAGAGTTCCTCAAAGCCCATCCTTGTATACTGCCTCCTACAGGCTGCTGAGGGAAGATCTATGGCTGGTATATAAGGTATTGTCAGACCCCACCCTGATAGACCTCCTGCATATATGCAAAAAAAAAAAAACATCACCAGAATTATCCATTCTGAAAACTTAAACCTTGTTTCTGATATAAATAGAAGCTGCTGGAGAGACAGGTATATAACACAGAGACTACCCCTTCTCTGGAACATGCTCCCTGTCCATGAGAGGCAGAGTTCATCTCTAACCCAATTCAAGTGTATCTTGGAGAATTGGATGGGGAACAAGACATTTAGCTCTGGTTTGGCACCTATATCTCTAATGGACACAGGCAGCATGCAAATGGTTAATCTTTGAGGACCTTGTCTGAAAATGTTTCATCTCTTAAGCTCTGCTTACATGTTTCAAGGGTACCAGAACTTGTTAGAGATTTGGGATGCATGGCTAGGCTTAAAAAGGCCTTAGTTATGATTAGTACATACCTATGAACCTATAAAAATTAAATTTTTTCACTTTCTAGAAATAGCCGGTAAAGTCTTAAGTGTAGTAGCAGTAATGATACTAATGGGAAAGTTAGCAACAGTTAAAAAAAAACAGCAAAAAGAAGATGACACTCATTTTAATTGTGTGCTGTAAAATTGTATCTGTTTCTCCCGCTCTCTAAGGCCTACTGTTATTGTAAGTTTTTTCTCTCAAATATATCTTCTTCCACAGTAAAACCATTTGCCTCCATGTAGTCACATGACTACTAACCAATCATAAGTATCTTTAGAGGAGAAGACATGACATGCACAGGACATAGTATTTGCTGAATTTGCAATATCAGAAATGCACAACAGCACTTATGTAAATGAATCCTACACAGACACAGTTACATTAGTTTTGGTTCACCGATTGTAGAATTAGGTCAGTGCTACTTTCAGGGTCAAAGTAGGCATGCCCACAAACAACAGCTGTTGGAGGTGTGGCTGTACCTGTAGATATGACAACAATAAGACATTCATAGCTGTGTATGTCCGGCATACAGCAACGTAGTAAATGTTTGAATACTTGCTACTCGTATTTGCTGCGTTATCCTACCACACACAACAGCAGATTTATAATCCTGCATCATAGCCAGTATTGCAGTGAGCATGATTGCCACATGTTCACATGCCCTACAACATGTAGCTCTGGCTTCAACTACAGAAAATATAAATGTGGAAATGAATATGAATACAAAGATTTCCAAAAATGCTACAGCAGAAAGGTGTCCCCACACTGTGATTAAGGCATACATGGCTGATGAACATCAATAGTGATGTTATATCCTTTAGTATAACATTTGTGATAACATCTAATAAAATGACAAACAATACCCCCTTATAATTAATATTATTATTATTATTTAGCTGTATGCCTAGCGGTAGTTGTCAGCCAATTCTTATTCAATGAAACACGAGCACTGACTGTTGTTATATTCCTTCGCTTCTATCCCACAAAGTGCTCTAGGCAAATCAGTCCTTTATAATACTTGGTTTGACTTTCTTTGCTTTTGTGCCATTTGGCAATCTTTTGTTATATATCACTAGATGAAAAAATGCATTATTTGCAGACAGCAAATCTGAGACCTGAATTTAAAGATATCATGTGGCATGAAGCACCTGTTTTGAAACTCTGCAAATAAATTCTCTGTACTCACAATCTGTATAATGTACTGTCAGTTTCAAATGAGCGCATCAGCCTAGAGCAAATATTGTGCTGTCCACAACATGCAGTCAGCATGCGTCACTGCCATGTTGCCAGTGACATCTTTTCTGCATCCCAGTATTTGCATAGGTGCTGCACATCTGTAGGTACCAGGATGATAACCTAGGCACATATATGATCTAGCAACACATCAACTAACAGTATGTACTGTCAGTATGGGAAACCGACTTGTGCAGGAAGAAGAGATATCAGAAAGGCAGTATGAACTTTCAGTAGGAAATTTCACTGAACAGTGCAGGCTGTTGGTGAGAGCAGTCATCTGTAGTGTTTTGTTGCACAGTGCATGTGATGTATTGTGAAGTGTTGTCTGGTTTTTTTTTTTTGGCAGAGACAACCTTGTGCAACCGCATTGTAAGCAAAACAATCTGTTCATGCAAAATGTATTTCAGATTTGAATACTGCTGAAATGTCATTACAATGTGCCTATCCTTACTAAAGATATCCAGTAGTTTTACGCAGTGGATAAAATATTTGTTTTTAATACAATGAAAATACTTATAACTTAAACTAAAACTGATGGCAGTACAGGCTCATGTATAAAATAAAACAATTATTCATTCTGCAGTTACCTAATTGTTCCAGTTTTAGATTTCATGGGAGATGGTCTGTCCTGCTACTTGGTATAGGCACAGGCTCCCACACAGACATGCACAGTTATTAGCAAAATAAAAGTTCACCAGTTTTCCTATGGCATGCGTCTAAGATATGGAGGGAAACCTGAGCATTTGGCACAAACCTACATGGACACAAGCAGAATATGCAAACTCTGTACAGAAAGCATCACAGCAAATAAAAAACAAACAAACCGAAGAACCAATTATGATGAGATTGGAGCACTAGCCACCATACTGGAAGCAGCACAGAAAACCATCACAGCAATATTCAACAAGCAAAGTGTGTCCATTAACGAGCAGGTCCCTTTACGTATGTACTAAGTCGAAGATTTTAATATCTCAGAGAATTTTCCTCACTCTGACATTTAGTCGTCTTGGAGTTCATATATAAAAAATAAAGGAAGTCTGGGTGGTACAGCCCACATGTTGGGAGGGTACATGGAGTGATTCCTAAAAATATACTTGAACATTTTAAGAGAAAATGTTTATTGCTGCTGTATTTTCCTGTGATGTACGCATCAGTGTTCACAGTTATGTATGTCAAACACTTGTATAATGAACTTTAGTCATACAGCCCTGTGGTACAGATGGATGTTTGCCCAGTAGCAGCTGTGGACTGGGAGCGCATGTGTAGATATAACACTCCAAAACCAGCCATGGTAGCTCTTGGTGTGTGTGGATGAGTATGTATGAACAGGGAGGAGCACAGGAGGTTTTGGTTGTGATATAGTTGCTCACATCTATCACCAGCCAGTTGAATTAGGGCCTACAGAGATGTCCAGAAGGCCCCCACTCCCATACTGTACTGGGTATGTCTCTAGTACATGGAAAAGCAGGGCTGAGAATGAATAGTGATGGCTCAAGTATTGGAAAACATGAGAAACAAAAAGATACAAAATAAATAAATAAATGCTGATGTCACTCATATCTTTTTAGGCATATGGCACAGCCTCCTAATGCCTTGAGCCTACCATGTTGCAAGGATCATATAAAAACACTCTACAAGAAGTACACTTTATGTATGAAAATGTTTTACAATTTGTAACTAATTTGCAAAAGAAGACACATACACTTAGCAGAGTATGTACTTGTGAAACATTAATTCTGGTGTTACTGCAGTGATGTTGTTATTCCTTGTAAAGTGCACAAATCAACTACTGTGTAATGGTTGCTTTGCTCATCTGGAATGCCTTTTGTCTGGAGTCTCCAGCCAGTGTGATGAATCAAAATTGCCCTAAGGTGTGTAAGCAGTGTGTCTGTATGATACATAACAAAGCTCTGGCAGTCAACCTCTGGTGCCTGGTAAACTCCATAGGGGGCAGTGGCTGTTTATAAAGTTGCTTTAGGAGTCAGATGTGGCTCATAAGCATGGACGGACAGAAGGTACAAAGGACTGTGGTGAGAGGGAAGATGCCAAGTATAAGGGAAGTGGCTAGTTGAGTAATGCAGGCATCCATTCTGGTCCAGCACTCTTCAGTGTGTTTCAGAGATTTCAGAGGAAACAATGGGCAGAATCAAAGCCACAGATGACAACACAAAGTTGGTACAATCAAATGATAGCGGAGGACTTAAACAGGATTTGGAAAGGCTGCTCAAAAGCACATAAAGCTGGCAGCTGTGATTCAGTGCAAACAAATACAACATAGTTACTTCATTTGGGCCAGAACAAACTGGGTGTGAAGTACCAGCTGATGGAGTGAAACTGATGGCACCAGAGCTGAAAAGGGCCTGGGCAGTGGATCACACCTATACTGGACAACCAGAAGCAGACTGTGATGGCAAAGGCAGTTGCAAATAAAATGCTGGCATATGTCCTCATGGAGAAAAGCTGAAGAGGTTAAGAGACAAGGCTGTTGTTTTACCAGGCTCAGGTCAGGATATATCTAGAGTATTGATTTTAGTTCTGAAGACCATACAAAGAAAGATGTCAGGTTGTGGGGAGGAGTCCAGAGAAAGACCACCTGAGGCCTCCACTGAGGCAGGACATGGTAGCATGGGACAGAAGCAGAGAAAAAGAGGGCAGTGGTAGAAATAGTGGGGCAGTAGAATGTTAAATATACTTAAAGAACAAACTGGAGAGGCTTACCTTCAAGCAAATGTAATATAATGTGATGTAATATAATGTGATACAATGTAATACAATGTGAAACAATACAATGTACTATATTATAATGGGCTACAAGGCTGTTTCTTTATTGAAAATATTTCAAGCAATTTAACTTTTCACAAATTTTCAAAATTATCTGTTTGAAACAAATGCCGTGACGCTGTATAACAGAAAAAATTCTAAAAACATGCTACATAGTAGAAATGCAGCTCAAAATTACATGACAGTACATTGGGACCCATAAGAAGAGGTCACTGCTTGGCATATCATGAGGACAGGATTCAGTAATGCAGAGGACAGAAGCTTTATTAAGGAAGGAAAAATATAAGAAACATTGATCAACATGTTGCTACAATGGCTTTTTAGAAACATTTTTTATCCGTCAAGACTAAAGAAGAAAATGAAATGTTGTCGAACTAGTGGCCATAGCAATGCATCTATGGAGATACAGTAAGTCAATACTGATCTATGTCATATGGAGAATTGAGTAGTTAAGGTCAGCTAATGAATTTATTAATTTTATGTATTTTTATCTTTGTCCATTGAGCAAGTAGATGGACTTGACTACAGGAATCCTTCTACGACTACAACCTTATTTTACAAAATAAGTGAATTAAGCATGAACAATAAATATCAAGTAGAATGAATTAATGAATTAATTAACTAATTAATTAACTAATCATTAAATCAATCAATCAATCAATGGAGGTTAACCTGGAAAAATGAATACAAAAATGTTTTGCTCATGTACACGAGAAGCAGGTACAATTCAAAAGTATTTGGATGAAGAAAACGTTTGTCCTCAAAATGTAGAAAAGCTCTAGTTAATTATAATAGGCGCATTTCAGTTAAACTTTGTTTGCAAAAACAAATCTACATATTGCACAAGAATAATAAAAAAAAAGTACTATAAAGAAGCACCTCAGAGCAGAACTGCTTCAGCGATAGGCCAAACAATACTTTGACTTCCACTCTCTTTAAATAATACATACATTTCCTGGGACCAACTGTACAATTGACCAGAAAGAAAAAATAATGTTGCTGAAAATAGTCAGAAATGTTGTTAAGAAGAATAAAGGTGAGGTGCTGAATCACTGGCATGGAAGCCAAAAAACTATAAACTTCAATAACAGAGCTGAAAATGTACTGACGAAAAAACAAAAAACAAAAGCTTAAACATGTTTTGTCAATAGAACGAAGCATATAATAGTGAGGAAGCAAGAAAAACACACAGTAACACTTGCCTTGTATATTGCACAATATTTACAAGAGTGTTTAAATGAGAGAGGATGGGAAAGTCATATCCCACACACAAAAATAAATAAATATATAAAAATATTTAGCAGCACCGCATATCAAAACATGAGGTGCTGTAATTTAATATCTGTATAAAAGGTGGGGTGTTCAGATACTAGGCACAGAAGAATATAGAAAGGCTATATAAAAGGTGGGGTGTTCAGATACTAGGCACAGAAGAATGGAGAAAGGTGATATAAAAGGTGGGGTGTTCACATACTAGGCACAGAAGAATGTAGAAAGGTGATATAAAAGGTGTGGTGTTCAGATACTAGGCACAGAAGAATGTAGAAAGGTGATATAAAAGGTGGGGAGTTCAGATACTAGGCACAGAAGAATGTAGAAAGGTGATATAAAAGGTGGGGTGTTCAGATACTAGGCACAGAAAAATGTAGAAAGGTGATATAAAAGGTGTGGTGTTCAGATACTAGGCACAGAAGAATGTAGAAAGGTGATATAAAAGGTGGGGTGTTCAGATACTAGGCACAGAAGAATGTAGAAAGGTGATATAAAAGGTGGGGTGTTCAGATACTAGGCACAGAAGAATGTAGAAAGGTGATATAAAAGTTGGGGTGTTCAGATACTAGGCACAGAAGAATGTAGAAAGGTGATATAAAAGGTGGGGTGTTCAGATACTAGGCACAGAAGAATGTAGAAAGGTGATATAAAAGGTGGGGTCTTCAGATACTAGGCACAGAAGAATGTAGAAAGGTGATATAAAAGGTGGGGTGTTCAGATACTAGGCACAGAAGAATGTAGAAAGGTGATATAAAAAGTGGGGTGTTCAGATACTAGGTACAGAAGAATGTAGAAAGGTGATATAAAGGTGGGGTCTTCAGATACTAGGCACAGAAGAATGTAGAAAGGTAATATAAAAGGTGGGGTCTTCAGATACTAGCCACAGAAGAATGTAGAAAGGTGATATAAAAGGTGGGGTCTTCAGATACTAGGCACAGAAGAATGTAGAAAGGTGATATAGAAGGTGCGGTGTTTAGATACTAGGTACAGAAGAATATAGAAAGGTGATATAAAAGGTGGGGAGTAGCACAGAGAGGAGTAAACAGAGGAATGAGTAGCTCGAATGGCAGTCAGGATGAGGGGATTGGAGGAGGGTGGGCAGCGGCATTAGATGCAGGATGAGATGATTACACTGTGTAAAAGCAGTTGATTTCATACAAGTAGGTTTTGTTTATTGAACAGGAATGGCTTGACGTTCTCAGACATTAAATGTCTTTGGGAGTATAAGAAAAGGGATCCCTATCAAATTTTCATTAAAGAGAAGTATATCAGCTTACCATTCTCCCCTGTTTGTTTTTCTATCATTTTTGTTGTGTTTTGTGTGTTTACTACTTGATCAAGTTTACAGAAACTTGAAATTCATATGGTCAAGTCCATATGATTGAGTTTTTAAAAACCCGAAGCTTTTGAATGGAGATTGTGGTTCATTAAGGATTGGGAAACTTATCCTTTTCCTTACTATAGTGTGATCTTGGACTTGATATATAATTTGCAGAGGGTGTGGGGGAGTGCAGGAGTGGCTTGCCCCTTGCAAAAATGTGAAAAAAGGTAGATTTTTGTGTTTTTTTTGTTTTTGATGTTCAGGTTTTCGGAAACCCAACCATATGGTCCCAACCATATGAATTTCGAGTTTCTGAAAACTCGATCATCTGATAATGATCCATATATTTATATATATCGAATATATATATATATATATATATATATATATATATATATATATATATATATATATATATATATATATATATATATATATATATATATATATATATATATATATATATAGTTCCACTTGAAACCATCGAATGTTCAGAACATCGAAGTTCTGATCATCGAGACCAGAACATCGGTGTTCAGAACATCGAAGGTTCAAAGTGCAAGTGCCAGGTAGGTAAAAATGTAAAATTGTGGGTGTGTATGCAGGGCAGCAAGGTGCCCTGCATGTTTTGTGTGTGTGTGTGTGTGTGTGTGTGTGTGTGTGTGTGTGTGTGTGTGTGTGTGTGTGTGTGTGAGTGCCATCTGAGTGTTGACATTGCTGGTAGGGTACGTGAAATCTCCCGTTTAGTGCTACCGCATATAGTGGTAAATGGGAGATTTCCCTTACCCCACTGTA
Organism: Protopterus annectens; assembly: GCF_019279795.1. Classification (NCBI taxonomy): domain Eukaryota; kingdom Metazoa; phylum Chordata; order Ceratodontiformes; family Protopteridae; genus Protopterus; species Protopterus annectens. The sequence continues at coordinate 1,461,461,473 of NC_056745.1, read as the reverse complement.
GTGCGATCTCAGAGTTGGAATAATAACGTAGGGGGGTGTGGGGGGCACAGCCCCCCATATGGGGGGGTGCAAAAAGGGCAAAGCCCCCTGCATAAAGCAGATTTTGTGTGTTTATTTTTTTTTGTGTGGTTAACTTTGAACCTTTGTTGTTCTGAACATCGATGTTCTGGTCTCGATGATCAGAACTTTGATGTTCTGAACAATCGACGGTTTAAAGTGGAACTATATATATATATATATATATATATATATATATATATATATATATATATATATATATATATATATATATATATATATATATACTTGGCTGGTGTGTCTTCTGGGCAGAGTGTGCATGTCCTCCCTGCATTTGCGTGGGTTTCCTCCAGGTGCTCCAGTTTCCTCTCACATTCCAAAGACATGCATCTTTGTGTTTTCTCCCCTTTCTTCCACTGTAAATGGACTCTGTCCCAGTCAGATTTCCTGGTAAGCAAATGCTAAATAAAAATAAAAACAAATAAATAAAATACAGCATACTTACATCATTTTGCTAAGCTTATCCTATATAACAGAAGGTTAATCATAACCCATATGGACCTCAGCTAAATTACATAATGTGTTTTGACATCAATAATTTCCCAACTTCTCAGTGTTACAAAGAAGAATCTGCAGACCTTAAACAACTAATCACAGATCATAGATCTGTATCACATATTGATAAGAATGGGATTATCACTGTGCTCTTCATACTAGATATCTTTCCTCTTCCTAAAATATTAAAAATACGAAATGTCCACACTTATTTGGTCTGCTAGTTAATTATATTACCTGCAATTAACTAAATCAAATCAGTATAAGTTATATAGAGTATTAAACTGTGCTCTGAAATTATTTATAGCAGCAAAAACTAAGCCTAAATTTTACAAGAATTTCATAATCACTAACTAACATGTGTGGTCTGCATGCATGGAGCAAAAATAAAAAAAGACTCTTCCAATATCATATTAAGAGTCCCATAATACTACTTTACATACAAAGTCATCATATTTCTTAAAGCTACAAGCACGTCACTGCAAACAGGAATTTAAATGCACTTAATATTAAGGCAGTATAGTGGTTTTGCAGTGAGACAGATACTGGAGAAGAACCTGGAGATGAGGGAAGAGCCCAATTAGGCATTTCTAAAATTGGAGAAAGCATATAATGAGCATCAAACAGAAATACCATGATGATTCAAAGTCCCATAAACATTTGTAGAATTAGTTTAGATGATGTACAAGGACCCAATGACTGAAGTACAGAGCATTAACACAGAGAGGGGTTCCCAGTGGGAATGGGTGTGCACCAGGGTTCACCTCTGAGCCCACTGTTGTTCATAGTAGTGATGGACTACATTAGTAAACAGATGTGGAAGGGGCAGGGGTAGCCATCAAAGTTGGTATATGCAGAAGCAAACTCAGAACTGAAACTTCAGCAAATTATAGTAGACTGGAATGCAAAACTGAAAGCCCTAGGGATAAAACTGAGTATAGTCAAGACAGTTATCATGGCAGCAAATGGGGGAAATTAGAAGAAGGTAAAAATTAAGATAGAATGGAAAACACTGAACCATTTAAAAACAGCTTGAAGTATCTGGGAGGGGTAATTGGTGAGACAGGAAGTCTAAATCAGGAGGGCAAAGCGTGAATCAGAGGGGTTGTAGTGCTGTAGAGAACTCGCACAAAGTGTCAAGGGTAGTGTGTGAAAGATGAATGCCAATGAAGCTGAAAACCAAGGTGGATAAAGTGGTGGTACAACCCATGCTTCTGTATGTTACAGTAACCTTGGCAGTGATGGCAGTGAACCCTGATGTGGTGGAAACAAAGTGTCTGAGATGGATGGTAAAATGTATAACTTATGGCAGTTGAAGAAATGCTGATGGTAGAGCAGAAGCCAAACTAGCCATAACTGCAAAGGAGGTCAAGGAGAACAGATTTTGCCCATCCAGTCACATGTGCAAGAAAGCAGATGATTTGGTGATGATATTTAGAAGAGGCAGGAGGAAGTCAAGAGAAACTCAGGATGCCCAATCAAGTGATGATAGATTTTGGTTGAAGGTGGTAGGAGCATGGCAATAAATATGCATTTGTTGGCCTCACTTATCAGATCATGAGAACATAGGTTCATAGGTGTGTTCATAGGTGTGTACTAGGCTAATGGTCCTGGGGCCTTTACAAGCCTAGCCATAGGATTACCCTGGCACAGTGCCACCTGACCTTAGTTCCCAGTGCCTCTGTCGAGTAGAGCCACTGGAGTTATCCCCGGGCTGAATTTTCTGTTTCCCATCCACTCATCAAGATTTCTCTTGAAGAGGGTCAGCGAGGTGCTCTGCTTGACGTGTATTGGAAGTCTGTTCCATAGCATGGGCAGTCTCTGGGTTATGAACCTGTCCCTCCAGCATGTTCTGTTAATTGTGGTAATGAGGTTGAGGTGTCTGGAGTGTGTGGTGCAGAGGGATTGGGATTTCTTTAGATGTAGCATTTCTAACAGAGCTGGGTCAGACATGGCTTTGTAAGTAAAGCAGAGATAGCCTCTAAGTAGGCTCATTTCAGTGAAGATAAGAATGTGTTCATTGCACATAATTTCCCATAAGAATGGTCCAAGTATAATAAAAAAAAAAGTATCCACGGTGCATTACCATTGCTCTCAGGTATATCACAACATTTACAAGCATTTACAACAGATTATTAGGTGCCAAGTCCATTTTCATAGGAACAGATAGGTAAATAATGACACACAGTTAAATTATTATGTTGACCTTCTTCTACTTGCAAGGAAAGTGGTATGTATTCACTTCATTTTCTACTTATTTGTCATCATCTGACAACACCTTTGAGCAGGATAAATACTTTACCTATGGCTTGAATGTTGTTTAGTAGTTGAGTGACTGAGTAAATTGGTCAGATTATAGTGGTCCTGTTTTCATAAGAACTGCCATGTGTATGAATGTGTTGAAGATATCTGAGAACTGAAGTATGCAAGTAACTGATTTCTGCTAACTCAAAGTATGGCATGCACTTTTGACATAGTTAATGTGCTGTGTGCATGTGCATGTGTGTCTGTGAGTAAGAGGGGTGCAATAGGTTGCACTGTATTTGTCTGACAACAGTGAGTTGAAGTACATTACTGTGGTGGCAATTTATATATTTAGCCATTCATTTCACAATCAGACATCAGAAGTGTATACAGTAAATAAACTGGCTTTAATGGTAGTGACATTGTATTTATGTCTGAGAGTGTTTTTTGTGTGTGCGTGTGTCTGTGTGAGTGTGTGTGTGTGTCTATCTGTGTACTGCAATTGATGGGTCTGACAAGAACAAGATGAATTACAATTCTGTATCCAGTGTTCACATAATTCATTCTTTTGAACACAGTCAGACATTTGACATATATGCAGTCAACAAAGTAGCTTTAATTGGCAGGCATATCAATGTATGGGGGAGGGGTAACAATGAGTTTCTCTGAGTTTTGTGACAGCAAAGAACAAAATATATTACTGTGGTCATTATTTGTTCATTTGAATACAATCAGACACCTGCCTTGTTCACAATCAATAAAATGCCAATATTGGTAGGCATATCTAATTGTTTGTGTGTGTGTGTGTGTGTGTGTGTGTGTGTGTGTGTGTGTGTGTGTGTGTGTGTGTGTGTGTGTGTGTGTGTGTGTGTGTGTGTGTGTGTGTGTGTGTGTGTGGATGCAACAGGTTGCACTTTATGCATCTGACATTGACAGCAATAAGTTGAAATACATTACAGTGGACACTATTTATGCATGTATTCATTCTTTTGATCATAGAATCTGAGGTGCATACAGTCAGTAAAGTAGCTAAAATTGATAGGCATCGAGGAAGCCCATGGATAAAAATGACTGACGTGTCTTGTTGTTTGATCATAGTTAAACTGTTATTGATCTAGCTTGTAGGGCTAGTATGTCTATGCAAAACACAGTGAAGTACATTATTGTCTCTATTTTTTATTTATTTGACTGTAATGGGATATCTGACGTGTATATAACCAATTAAGTGGCCATAATGAGTGTGTACTGAGACAGTCTGTAAAGTGACTGTTTCAGTTGTAGTTTGAGCACAGTTAAACATTCATTGACCTGACATAATATAGCATCACTGCTTCAATTACTTCCCTCTTTTGAAGTCACCAGGTGCCACTGACTATCACCATCACTTAAGCCTCCTGCCATGACAGGGAATATGTTTAGTCCGTAGTGTTACATTATAAAGCTTCATTGACCTACATAATACATCTAATGGTTGAACATTCCAAAATTCAAATTCAGAAGGAAAACCATCACTTCCTAGTATTTTACCTTTAACTTGAGTCTTAAAATTCACCTTTAGTTCCCCTAAAATGATACACTCCATTGTTTGTGTTCCCACTGATTAAATCTTGTTAATCTCTAAAGCCACAAAGAAACATCTTATTTCAAGCTCCTGTTTACACCTGTTCATCTGGCTAGTGTACAATAATATATTCTATGGGTTAAACTGATCTGCTGCCATCACATGGTCTCTACTAAACATCAGACCCTTTTCCCTTATGATTCCTACAATAATAGACATGTCCTTACTTAATCTATTACCTCCCTTGTACTTCTTGTTTTCAGTCTCAGTACCCTTCTCCAGTTTGTGTTCATTCTGTCCTTGCATATTTCAAATGTTTCTGCACTGCTATCTCATAGTCTCTTACCCATGCTCTATGAATTCTTCTCTAGTCACAGTGCTGTATCTGTATCATCAAAAACCTCTGCAATATATAGAATATATTTTTGTTAGAATATATTTTTGTTAGAATATATTTTGTTCTCATCCCAAATTATTATACTGAATATATTGATAACTTGTTCCACAGAATATTTTCTTTGCAACACCTATTAATGTTATCACTGCACTATTAATATAGTATTAACATGTATGTTTTGTTTTAATTTTATTATTTTCCACCTGGGTTGACTGAAATTGATCAGAACTGAACAGTGCTTAACTCTGGTAAACACATTTAATAACTAAATTAATAAACCACCATTACCCTATGTTGCTCTTTCTTACTGCCAGCGTTCTTTAAAATCTGGGGAATTAAAAAGTTCTTATCCATCAGCGATTGATACATAAACTCATATTTCTCATACAATTAACTTTATACCTCCTACTTTACGTTCTCCGGTTCATATCTCAGCATTTTCTCATCCACCATAACATTTCCTTTTTTTATTTTCCTAGTCTTTAATTCAGTTCACTGCTAGTCCTGAGAGTTTTCTTCAGTTAGGCTGTGCACTACATCATCTCAGTTGTAAGTATCATCTTATACTGATCACACTCTGTTGTAACCAGAAATGCTTATCTACCTGGAAAAAGAACAAAACTAATTTACAGAGAATCACAACACCAGCTGACAAATGCTTCAGAGTTAAAAAAGTAGTATATTTCCAATATTTTTCTAATCCTGAAGATATACATTACAGCTTACATATTAGGTTCTATCTAAAAGAGCACGAGCCAAAACCACTGCTGGATGCACTTTAATTTCCATACCAAAATAAACAAGTTTTGTTATTATACAGGTCTTGCTATGTCAGGAAACTAACCTGTATCTACTTAAATAATGCACACTTTCCATTTGAACTTAACACTGATAAACTAAAGAAAACCCTGTGACTCTTGTGAAAATTCCTTCATACTTTCTAATTCGGTTGAAATAATTACATTTTACATTTCCTTCTAGACTCTGCCACACCAGTCACAACACTGCAGTCCTTTACATGCATTACAATTTCCTCTTGGGATGCTGTCATGCTCCCTGCAATCTTTCTAAATTCATTATGTGGAGTCCAAGGAGGAATGTGCATGACTATGCATAATAACATTGGCTGCACCCAAACCACCTTTTAGCGCTTCCTCATAACAACCATGGAAATCTATAACAAATCAATGTGACAGGACAGTGATTCAGTATCAGTAACATAACCTTTCACTTCCTAGCTCCTCAAAGAGGAGGAAGCTGTCACTGTACCCAGTATTTGCATTTGTTTTCTGGAGTAAAGCACTGATTTCCATGGACCTTTTTCAGACTCAGCCCGAAAGCGGTATCTGTTTAAGTAATTTGGTCAGAGTCACAGACTTGGGCAATGGAGGATGAGAGAATCAAACCCTACATTGTTGGTTCACAGAAAACAGTTTGTTAACAGCTCCTTCATCCTCTATGCCAAATACCAGACAGTATCCTAATGATGAATCATGTTTCTCATCTTCAAATCATCATCAAATGTCTTTTGCAAAATTATTAGCCAAAGTTTAATCTTTTTGAAACAGTAAATATTTTGTTCTATTCTTCTTTACTGGATTGGTTAAACCAGTTACATTCTAAATTATAAGACTCATCCTCTATCCCCTAATAAAATATCTCTGCAAGCTTTCCCGCTTACATACTTTGATACAAACTGGATAAAAAACACACCCAGAGGTAATGAATCCAATGAACGTTTTAATGAACTGCAAACAACACAAAAGGTGATGTAAAGCACTTTTCTCTACTGATTTAGTAGATTCTTTAACTAATACTAAGGTGATTACATGCTCTTTATCTGATCACAATTCAATAATCTTTGAATTTTTAGTTACCCCAACCGTAAAGTTCAAAAAAACAGAAAACCTACCTATATAACTAAATTGAACGATTTTAAAGAATTCATAACATTAGAAATTCAGAATTTTATTGAACAAAATAATATAAATGACATTTCTGAAATTTTTGTATGGGATGCTTTAAAAGCTTATCTCTAAGGCAGAATTATTAATTGGTATAACAAAAAGAGGAAAAGTTGGGATGTACATTTAATAGACATACCAATTAAGCTACATTCTTTGAAACTTATTCAAGAAAAAGATATTAATGAAAATGATAAAAAATAAATTCTTTGAATAATAAGTATATGGAAATATTGAACCATAAAACTATGATTATTTTAGAAAAATTTAAAGTCTTAAAATTATCCACCAATCCTAGATCTCTAAATTTATTAGCTAATAAAACTAAATGAATAAGCAAATTCAACCATGTAAACAAAATATTTCCCCTAAAAAGAAAGACAATCTCAGGTATACAAAATATCTTAATTGAATTTAGAGAATTTTTACCAACATTAATCAACAATATAAGATAATAGATTCTAACCAAGAAATCAAATATTTCATTAATAAATAAACAAAAAAGGCTATCTAGTAAACAAGCTACTTTTATTGACAGCCCATCTTCTTTAAAGATATTCAATCCCAGATTACTAGACTAAAACTTAATAAAGCACTGGGAAATTATGGTATCATTCCAGAAATGTAATACCAGTTAATGCCCTAAAACTGCTTCATAAAGTTTACAATATTTCCCAAAATAATAATTTAATACCTCCATCATGGAAATATACTTTTATCTCCCCAATCCTCAAAACTAGTAAGGACCCTGTTAAATGATCATCCTATAGCCAGCCCTATCTCCTTATTAAACAACGATAACAAAATGTTTATGTCAATTTTTGTAGATAGACCACATTAGTCGATGAAGATCAAATTGGATTTATAGTAAACCGAAATTCTTATGATAATATCAAAACAATTCTATCCTTAATTGAATCAGTTAAATATTTAAAAAATAACTTAACATTAATTAATCTTGACAAAGTGTGCTTTCGACTCAGTTAATTGGGAGTACTTATTTATACTATTAGAGGAAATAAACTTTTCTAATAGTTTTATAAATCTAATTACAAGTTTATATCAAGGTAGCCAAGCATACATTAAAATAGGCACAAATATATCCCAAAATATACCAATTATTAAAGGAACCAAGCAAGGGTGCTCTTTATCTCCTTTACTATTCACATGGATTATGGAACCTTGGGCTAATCTGATAAGATATGATGAAAACACCAAATGATATAGGTTAAGCCCTAATGAAGTTTCCAAAATACAAATGTTTGCAGATGACATACTTATTACCCTAGGTGGTAATAATACATCTATTCATGCTCTTTTTAAAGATGCTGAATATTTTCAAAAAAATCAGGTTTAACCTTTAATAATAATAAAACTAAAATTTTGACAATTGGCCCTAAAAAATAAAATGACTGGATGTTTATAAAAAATACTGAGCACAATCTGATGAATTACTTTATTTAAGCATCGTAATCGCTAACAACATAAAATATATAATTCAAATCAATTATAATAAAAGTTTGTTGGCAATAGGAAATCTCATTAAAAAATGGACTAATTTTTATGGATGAAAAACTTTCAATTATAAAAATGATTCTATTACCCAAAATTCTTTATATTATTCAAGCAATCTCTTTACCCCATCTAGCTCACTAATTAAGAAATGTAATTCTATGATACATACATTTTATGGTTCCCTATTAGACCTAGAATAGCCCTACCTTATCATATGAAAAATTAGAAAAATAGACATATAGCTTTGCCTAATTTGGAAATCTACTCAGTCTCCACAATGGCTAAATTCATTTCTCTTCTTATAGATATTAAATACATGGCTAAGTGGAAAATATTCTAGAAATATTAATGAGTAATGCAATAAACAATAGTAAATCACAGAAATTAATGTTGTTTAATAACTCTTATCTGGATCTTCAAAGATTATTTTTCTACTTATTCCTCTTAGAATTTTAGATCTGATTATATAACTCTTCTTTTGAAATCTTTTAGAAACTATATATATGAATTCAATTTGTACAAAGATTGGTTATTTCTCCTATTTCCTATAGTGTACATGCAAGGTGCTATATTTTCTTCTGATTATATGAAAATGTATTCTTTCCAACAGAAAAATTTAATATTTTGGTCCCAATTGATGTCTAATAATGACCTGAAATCCATTAACTTACTGAAAAATGAATATGATTTTGACATATCCTCCTGGTTGGATCTACACGAAAGTAGAAAATATGTTTCAAATAAACGTGATTCTATTACTTTAGCAACTAAACGTTCAGCACCTAAATTAATTCAGTATATGGTGTTGTCTATAAATCATAAACCACCAACTAAGAACATTTTATCTTACCTATATAAAGCAATTAAACTACATCTCAATAATACATCAGATAATTATTGGAATTTTTTCCTTAATTAATAATCATCCCCCAACAGATAAAGACAAATTACATATATTACAATCAGCTAGTGTAACCACTTCCTCACTAAGATGGAAAATTTACATATGGAGGTATTTGCATAGATCTTTTATCACTCCACTTTCCTTAAATAAATTTAATAAGAAAAATGTTAATTGCTGGAGGTGTAATAAAGAAGTTAATTGTGATTGGGCCCATATGGTATATGATTGTACAGAATTAAATAATTTCTGGAAAGACATTAATCACTTTTTACAAGCAATTTTTACAGTCTTTCTCTCAAAATCACTCATATTGTTTAACACTCCTGTTCCAAACTGTATTACAGAAATTAATCAGTCTCTGCTCTGGTCTATTTCATCAGTAGTCAGGAAAACTGTTACAAGAAACTGGAAGTCTAAATCTTCTCCCTCAGTAAATTAATTCAAAAATTTACTTCTTGAAGTATGTAATTTAAAGATATTGACCAAAAGAGCAAGATCCTCTAGGAATACCATTGTAAGCAATATGTGGAAGAAAGTATATGATTTGTTAGACAAATAATTTAATAGTACTGTAACAATATTTATAAGAATTTCCAATTTATTAACTTATATTTGTGGAAAGTGTCATTGTAAATAGTTTAAGTGTGTTTGTTTTTTTCTTTGTTGTCAATATTACTCATAATCAAAATTGTACATAACTCAATATATTTTTTTTATCTATTTCAATTCAATAAAGCTGTTTTTTTTTAAAAGTGTGTTTATCCATTGAACAAATACGTAAGTATTTGTATTTGTTCATCATCCAGCACATCTGTTCAGGTGATTTACAACTTTTGGCTATTGCAACATAAGCTCTTTAAAGGCTTTCAAGTCTTTGTTTTGCACAGTGTTACTAAATAGTTTTTAGCTTATTTAGTATTATAAGTTGCAACTTCTCTGATCTCTCTGGGAACCTCCTCCAGCCAGTGTCTGTCATTTTCTCAACTGTATTCACTTCCTCTTCACATTATGCTTCATATTCTTTCTTAAAGCTTCCAACACATCAATAAGTTTATTAAATCCATTTGTGAAAAGGACTTCAGGCATCACCATTTACCATATTTTGATATGGTGTAAGCTAATGTTTCCGCATTTTACATTCTCTCAATTTAACCAAGAAACTGTGATCTTGCTGGGTCTATATCATTTCACTGAAAACTCATTTCATTGAAGCTTAATTCATTGACACATATTCACTGAAAGCTCACTTCACTGAAAACACATTTCACTGAAACTCATTTCGTTGAAAGGTATATATGGCCTATTCCCCACTGCTGTGCAATCCTGGAGTTAGTATATAAAGTAAGGGGGGTGTGGGGGGCACAGCCCTCCAAATTCAGGGGGTGTGGGGGGGCGAACCCCCCACATAAATTGGTTATATGTTGTCTTCTGGAAGAATTCTTTCATTACACTTGTAAGTATCCATCTATATGCTTTAAAATATTTACAATATGTGGGCGGCTATGCCCCACACACACCCCAATGTGGGGGGCTGTGCCCCTCACACCCCCTTACTTTATATACTTACACCAGGATTGCACAACAGTGGGGAAAAGGCCATATATACCTTTCAACGAAATGAGTTTCAGTGAAATGGGTTTTCAGTGAAGTGTGCTTTCAGTGAATTGCGATTACAGTGAAATGAGCTTTCAGTGAATATGTGTCAATGAATTAAGCTTCAATGAAATGAGTTTTCAATGAAATGATATAGACCCATCTCGCCTTCCTCCTCTATGAATAAAGGTTATTATAAAAATAAAACTCATTTGTCATCAACTTTGTATGCTTCCATAGCAAAGACAGCTCCATTGTTTTTCTTAATTTTCAAGTCTCAAACCTTAGACTATGGTACAGATACTTTTTGTTCTGAGCCCACTCAACTTTATCCGACCAGCAGTTCTATGAAGCAACTTTTCCTTCTCATAGAACAAACCCATTCTGGCTTTCCTCTTTTTGTGTACTCCAATAATCTGAATATGTTTCTACTGGTTGTATCTCTCATATCAGTTTCCTTTCCTTATAGTTTCTTATGTCTACACAGATTCACATTTGTCTTTTAAGTCGATGCTTTTATTCCATAATTTGTCAATAGTATCTGCATACAGATTCACTGCTTCCTCCATTATCTCTGCCTTCTGATATATAATCAATAAGCTGCAAACTTAGTTTACTTATCACACTGTACCATTAGTAACACTTCCTTTTGAAATGAAGTTGAGATTGTTGGACTGATAAAGTAAAACAAAACAGTCATAAAGTTCGAGTGTGGTTCCCAAATGGCATACAAATCACTTGTAAGACTCCAAACGAAAATCCAGCATCCAAGTTTTAGTCAAAAAAGAAAACAAGTTTATTCCAGTAAGCGCTTTCACCCTTAGGCTTCTTCAGACTTTACAAAAAGGTACATACTCAACAGATTTAAAAGTCCTAAGAGCTCTAGTGATTGGTTGAGCTCAAACCAATCAATGCTAGTTAACAAGAACTTCTCATAAATATGATAAATAAAGTCAGTGTTATAAATCTCATGTAAATAAATACATCAACATTGATTACTCATCTAACAAGAATAATATTAAAACCTCATGAACATTGTTAAACCAGCATTAATACAAACGCTTCACATAGATAATAATAAAACAAATTGAGCACATTGACTTAAAAATATACGGTTAAAACATCCTTCTACATAACAGCTGAGAAAACAAATGACGTTAAAATCTCATTCTGGCGGAAATCTGTCATATTCACAGAACTAATCAAGTTCCTCATTATTAAAAAACTAACAAGGTTTCTACCTTGTAGAACAAAACGCTCAGCGACTCATATATAGGTGCACCAAAACGTAAAACTGTTGGAATCTGTCGGGTTCGTAACTACAAAAGGGCTCCAAAATGAACACCTATACAAACCCTTAGAATAAATGTATCCGTAGCGCAAAACACTTACCTAATATAAAAACAATGGGTATATCCAGCCAATAAATATAACCCATATAGTGTACGGAGCACTCCTAAAACTTGACATATTGTCCTGCGTCCGAGTATAAATTCAAAACACTCCCTAATTGTGATTGTGTGCCTAATCTGCGTAAGGACGTCGCTGGAGTCAGAAAAAATCTGTAGAGCCAGTAACGCTCGAGCTGCGCCAATAGATGGCAGCACAACCCAATCATTCAAACCACAAATTATATCCAGGTAGCGCAATAGCTACTATATTTAAAAATAACAAATCAAGCAGCCGAGAATTCTCTCAAAGTGCCAGATAAACCATAGCAGTTGCCATGGTTTATCTGGCACACTCCAGCGGCGTCCTGTTTGAATTTATACTGGACGCAGGACAATATGTCAAGTTTTATATTGGCTGGATATACCCATTGTTTTATATTAGGTAAGTGTTTTGCAATACATTTATTCTGAGGGTTTGTATAGGTGTTCATTTTGAGCCCTTTATATGAGGTAGAAACATAATGAGGAACTTGATTAGTTCTGTGAATATGACAGATTTCGCCAGAATGAGTCATTTGTTTTCTCAGCTGTTATGTAGAAGGATGTTTTAACCGTATATTTTAAGTCATGTTTTATTATTATCTATGTGGCGTTTGTATTAATGCTGGTTTAACAATGTTCATGAGGTTTTATTATTCTTGTTAGATGAGTAATCAATGTTGACGTTTACATGAGATTTATAACACTGACCATTTATCATATTTATGAAGTTCTTGTTAACTAGCATTGATTGGTTTGAGCTCAACCAATCACTAAACTCTCTTAGGACTTTTAAATCTGTATGTATTAACCTTTTTCTGAAGTCTGAGAAAGCTAAGGGGTGAAACAAATTGACTGAAAACTTGTTTTTTGACTAAAACTTTGTTGTTTGGATTTGAAATCTTCTCGGCTATGAGCTGTTTGTATGCTTATGCCACTTCTAATATCCACTTTTTTATCTTGTGTGGGTTCCGTACTCCGTTTGCTGTGTGTGCTGCTTTTGTTTTTCATTGATAAAGTAAAACGTCAATATGTTGTTAACAGGCTCAGCTCTCAGGGCACAGAATTTGATGATGACTTATCTTGGTTATCCATTGACTCAAGTTTGTAATACTTTGTATCCATTAACTTAAGTTAATATCACTTTGGTGCACGCTTACCATACTGAATCTAATAGACCTGGCAGACATGACTAATCAAATTGTTTGAATTCCTTGCTTTTGGTTTTCTGCCAGACTTAGTCATGAAATATAGTCCTCATATGTCTCTTTTACAAACCGTGGCACAAAATGTAGCTAAATGATATTGTAATGTGTCACTTCTTGATATTTTTGTGGATTGGCTATAGAGCAATTCTGGTCTACAACTTCATCCCTGGAAATCCAAAAACAGCTTGCTGCTGCAGAACTTAAACACATCAGTCCAAAAAAACTCAACTTAGTAAGTATCATTTAGGAAAAATAAACAATAAGGTAGAAAATCTACAGGAAGTTCATAGTACAGTAACTATAAAAAGGTTAGCAACAATAAAAAAATGGCAATAAAGATACAGGCAGAATGATGCAGCAGTTAGTGTTGGGAGTTCACAGCAAGATGTTCAATTCTCATCTAGGGAGGTCTTCTTTGTGGAGTCTACATGTCCTTTTTATGTTCATGTGGGTTTTCTCTTGGTGCTCTAGTTTTCTGCCACATTCCAAAGACATGCAGAAGGTAAAATGAATACTCCAAATTGGCTGTAGTGAGTTTGCGTGTGCATGTGTGGCATGGAAGAATAACCGCAGCAGGGCTAACAGCCTGTTAGTAGGAACTTTGGCTCTAGATGATTGTGTTGGTGTAGTGGTTATGAACGTGGATCATGACTGTCAACACTCCCTCAGAACTTGGTTCTAAGCCCACCTCTGGATGTGTGACATATCCTAAATTGTGGACTGGAAAATGTGTTGTGTTGCACATATGCGCTTCATGTTTAATGACATGATCAGCACCTGAGATATGTCATGCATGTACACTGTGTTATCCTGTATGTGATGGCAGTATATATATTATTGGCATTGTCAGTACTGAGGTAAGATCCAGGCCCCATGTGCAAAAATAAGAAAAATAGGGTTGTGGATGGATGGATGGATGGATGGATGGATGGATGGATGGAATGAATAAAGATACAGGAAAAGGAAGTAACAATCTCCATTATGTTCAACCCACACCTTAGTTAGGGCTGTCTGCCTAAAAAGACTCACAACAGGAACTATTAGCCTACGTAAGTAAAGCTCCAGCAATTTTGCATTGCCATGAAAACATCATTTGTAATTTATAACCAGTAAAGAAAATAAAGATTTCAAAAAAACAGCTGTAGATTTTGAATGTGATCCATGAAAACAAAGCAAAGAGGGTCACTTTGTAGAAAAATAAAATTTAGAAGGCCTTATGTCGTATAAGAACAGGCGGGCAAGCTACCATTCAAATCCATGTTACTATGGACCATGAAGGCATGCTGTGCATAATACATATGCAACTGTTTCTGTCTGCTTGCAAACCTGCAAGAATTTGATTCAAGATCTGAAACTGTGCTTCAAAAATGGCAGTATAAGCGGGCTACACCACACTTATAGCTAGCTAATAATTACAGATGTATAAATAATGTATACATGGGGACATGCTCATCCACTACTAGTGATAGCACACACTGATTTTTGTGCTAAAATATTACGTAACTATTTCTGTAGCCAGGACACAGATACAAGTACTGCAATGGGAGGGATGACAATACTTTTCAAATGAAGCTGCACAGGGGTACAGAGAATTTTAGTCACTGTGCTGTAAGTAACTACACAAAGTGTGGATCAGTGTACATGTATGGCTTTTAAGGCAGCTTGCATGAGTAATATCTGTGGTCTGCTCCCTTCAATACCACAAACCACATGGGCACATCTTCAACAGAGGTGTGTGTGTGTGTGTGTGTGTGTGTGTGTGTGTGTGTGTGTGTGTGTGTGTGTGTGTGTGTGTGTGTGTGTGTGTGTGTGTGTGTGTGTGTGTGACAACAATAACCTGTAATTCAGACAATGTCTCCTCCCTCTATATAAAACAGTTTTTGGGACACAAGCGCTGACAGTGCTACATCTATGGATGCTTTACAGATTGCTTATGCTTTGCATAGTTTGTACCACAAAACTTAGTTGCACAAATACTCCGCACATTGCACAACATGCATGCCCATTGAGTAAGCTTACTGTCAGTGTGCTTTTACCCAAATGCTCAAACACTTACGAAACAAGGTCATACAGGCTGCCTAGCCTTTGTGCCTTACTGCCCATGCGCTTTTATTCACATAATCTTGTCAATGTATAACATAAAGGAACACAGGCTGCCATGACCATTTGCTCTTCCGGTCCCTGTGTTGGTGCTTAATGTTCATGATACAGGACCTACACAAGCTGCCTTTTGTGTGCCCTTACCTACCTACCTACCTACTTCTCACTGAATACCTGTGTGATCGGTCAGTATGCCAATGACAAAAGCAGCATAATGTGATAAAGGTCTGCATTGCACACAACCCTGGAGAATACAATGGACTGATGCTATAAGCAACATGATTTCTGTCTGTCTGTATGTCTGTCATTCTCTTATCTCTGAACTGCATGCCTCTCAGTATCACAGGCAAGCCATCCTCACCAGTAGCTACAGTTTGCAGCATGAAGTTTGTGTCCAAGTCTAACAGTTAAACACATTTGGTGAAATATACATCAGAATTTCTAAGAAGAAGCAAGAAAAATCTAATTTTAAATAAACTATTCTGAAATACACTATGTAAAAACATGGAATCCTGAAACAACCTGTAAAATGAAACAGGAAATCAAGAGTTAAATGGTAACATAAAACAGTATAGATAAAATAATTTCAGATGCCTTGTGATGACTGTTGCCAAATATCACTGGAAAAAAATTATTGCATATGAAGGAAACTCTGCAACCCTTCTATTAATCATGAAAGGAATCAGCTCTTAAAATAGTGAAGACAAAAGTGTGTATATGATTTGCTGAGTCATAGAATTCAGCTTAACTTTTATTTTAATCTGCAAATTAATGCTATGGAATGCAAGCAATCTGCCTAAGTCACTCTAAAACCACGGTCTCGTTCATCTTATTCTGTCAGCTTGAGCTACAGAAGCCTGTTATATGATTGATGCTATGAAAATGCATCATTAACACTACAGTTGGAGGTACGGTGGGTTAGGAAAAAAAAGATTTACAGAATCAAAAATAACACAGACAACATACTGGATATGTAATAGGGCTCTGAATGTACTTGGGAGTACCAGGGAAAAAGTTTTTTAATAAATAGAAAATGGTTGGATGAAATAAAAAGAAAGTTCCGTGTACCTCATCGTCATATAAAATATATCTAGAGGGAGTTCTGAATCTGTCTTCAGTTTGTGAAATTCAGACATTTTCCCTAATATACCCTGCTACCTCTCCATCTGAGAATGTACCAGAAAACCAAATTCTGTGTCATTAAATGATAAATCTCTCCAGTCCCACACATACATTATGCAACATCAGTAACGGCACTTTCATTATCAAGAGCATTGCAGTGCAGCTGCTCATCACATTATATTAGACAAAAACTGGATATAAAGACTGTGAGAGTTTCAAACAAACATCACCTTGAAGTTAGCGTGCAGTACACATTTAACAGAGGAATATTCTAATGTATGTTCAATATGGCTATGTCACTGCCACATAGCAATGGTGATTATGTAGTTCACTTACTGCAAAGAACGGACATTGTCTTTCTATATTCTACTTAATGTTTAGAATGGTTAGCATGTAAAACCATGAACAATTACCTTACTGCACACCACTTGTACATGTATACTGTAGTTAAATTCTTGTAAAGTGTTACTGGACTACTTTATTATTATGATTGTGTTTTAATTTTACTACATGCATTTCCCAAGTCATGGCTGAAAAAACAGTTTGTTTTGCATTAAAAACAAATAAAAAAAGTTACCAGTATGGTTCTAAAAATAATTTATCAAAGAAATGATGATGGTTTCCACTTCAGAAAAGGTTTTAAGGTGCATTTATATCTTATGTTGCTGAACTCAGTGTATGTTAGTAGATCATTCATTAATTCATTTTTTGGCCATTAACTGCTTTATTCACTACTGGGTCACAGGTGAACTAGTGCCTGTCTTGACACGTAGTGGGTTCAAAACAAAGAATCTAATGTAAGACAGGATGCAAGTCTATTGTAGGATATACCCACACATACACACGCATGCTTACACACACACACACACACACACACACACACACACACACACACACACACACACAGAAAAAAATCAAGGACTGCCTATGCAATCCACTCATGCTGTACTGAGAAGGTCATATAAAGCCCAAACCATGCCCTGTTTATGTCTGGCAGAGTTTGGGTTTTGGGTCTGAATCATAGGCACTCAGATGCCATGTTGGTGAAACATTAGTATGTCCTTAATGGGTCATTTGTATATATCCCATGGGCCTCCAGTACTGGGGGTATAAGGTATTACACAGTGAAAACTCTAAAGTTTGTACAGGATGGGATTTCTGCCAATTTTTTTTCTATAAAGCAACATCTGACTATAGCACTTTTGCAGATTACATTACTCTCAATATGATAGAGTTGCAGTTTGCTAGCAATCAACACCACTGTGTGTTGTGATTTTAACCAAAGTTAAATCATTCTGTCTAACAAGCATGGGGATGCCTAATTAAGTAGGAGACAACTGCTTGAAAACAATTCATCTGCATGTCTGAGAGAATTGTTTGCTATGACATGACCTAGCAATTAAGACAATACACAGGGACTGTGCTCTGCTATGGAGAGCTTAGTTTGAGGTCATAGCTATTGTCTGTGTATAACATTTGCTAAAACTACAGCCAGAAAAGCATGTGCATGCTTTATTCCCTATGTTCATATGAAAATGTTCTCTATTTTTATAAACTTTCTGTGGGGACAGTTTACTATACAACAGTCACTACAGAAACATAGCTGTGTTAAAATGGGAAGGGTTTGGGAGAAAAATGTGGCAAAGACTCGATGATCAGGAGATCATAACGTGATGGAAATGCCTGGGAACTGGCAAAAAGAATCCAAGGTGAATAAATTGCAAAGTAGCTATAACTTAGATTAAGAAAAAAAGAAAAAGGCCTCCCAGAAGCAGTACTTGGCAAAATAATCATAAAACCAAAACCTTGAAAGGCTCTTAGCTGAAAAAAAAAATTAATGTAAGCATGTTTATTATAAATAAATTTAATGACTTCATCAAATAAGTTGATGCTCTCCAGAAGGCAAAGCACATGAATGTGCGGGTGTATGTTTATCTATCTATCTATCTATTATCTATCTATTTATATGGTATACATGCCACTGGTCAAAAGTTCACTTCACTGAAGTGAAAAAAAACAGCCAGTATGTAGGAATAAAATCAGCTGATCAAACATACCAACTTTTTTGTCTGTGTGACATCACAATAAAGTGGGAATCAATTTGCATGAGTGCAGTCTCAGAGCTGGTGTATGTAATTAGCCAAAGGGAATTTGCATGACTGCAGTCTCACAGCTGGTGTATATAATTAGCAGAAGGGAATTTGCTCGAGTCTCAGAGTTGGGGTATATAATTAGAGTTAGATGTGGGGAAAAAAGGGTGGTTTGCACTCTCTGCCTGCAAAAATATGTTCTGAAGTTTTTTTTGCGTTTTTTTTTTCAGTAGGTTGTACTTTTGAGCAGTTATGCTAGATTAGTTTAAATCTGATGTTTTGCTTGATGAGTATTGTTTGTAGAACTCTTGTGTGTGTGGGGCTGTTGTGTATATTGTGTAAAACTGCATTTTTATAACATAGTCATTGGTATGTATGGTCAATGTTTCAGCTTAGATTTTTATTTTACTTATTTTCACTGAATTTTATTTATGTCTATTTGACTTATTTTTATTAAACTATGTAAAGATTTGAGTTTAGGGTGTTGTTTTAGAAGGGCTACGCTGTTCATGTGTCATTATTTACACTATCATGTAAAGTGTGTAAAATTCATATTATTATTATTATTATTATTATTATTAGTGGAAGTTGGTAGCTGTGGTGATGCACAAAGGGGTGCAGCTAAACTGTTGAGCTGTTGCTGACATTGATGAATTACGTATACATTGGGGTACCCGAGCACCGCATTTTTTTGTTTTTTTTTGTTTTTTTTAGGACTATGCATAAATTTACATGTTCTTTTCTATTCTTCTTTCTTATTCTGTTCTTCTTCCACTTTGTTTTAAATTCTATTGATTGCCTGATAAAGCAGCCTTTGAGTGTTTACTTTAAAATTGTATTAATCTTAAACATTTTCCATCAGGTAATTAAATAAAATGGATAAACCAGTAATAACAGAATTACTTTAGAACATTTCAGCTATAAAAGGCCACTTGAGCCAGTGACCCTGTAGTCCACCAAATGTGGACAAAGGTAAAGCAAGGGATGAAATGCAATACTTAGAGATGACTTCCAATTAGGGTTAAATTTACAGACATTTTGTCTAATTTAATTTAGGGACTGAAAGACAAACCCCAAAATGTTCAAGGTAGTGAATTAATTAACTCAAAATATCCTGTACAGCTCAAGTTTTGGTACATTAAAAAAAAAAGACTAGAATTCATAAAGTTGGTAGCTAAACATGGCCTGCCACTCAGGGCAGTACAATGCAAATGCAAGACAACGTACTACTTTTGCAGTGTAGACTTCATACAATGACTTCATTTGGCATTATTATTGATACAGTGTAACTGGCATGCAGGTTGAGTTACTTTGTTACATAACAGTATCTTGTTCTATAGTATCTTATTCACATCTGGAACCTGAGATATGACTTCATCCTTTCTTACTCAGTAACTTCTAAAAAAAATTAATTAACAAAGAAGCAATTTTAAATACCTAGTAAACTGTAAATGTTACCCAAAACAAACAAACTGCTATAGTGCTTTGTAAATATTCATGAGAGTGATAATAATCAATGTATTCAAAGTATTTACATGAAAACTGCATTATATTATAATTCAAAATAATTCTTTTAATATAGTGGAAAACATACAGGCTAGAAATTTTGTTCAGAGTTCAGCTTTCCAACGTGCACAAAGTACTGGAAAATTACAGAGAAAACATACACCAGAAGTAATATATTGCTGCCACAATTGCTTTGATCTCCCCAATAGTCCTGAATATGTGTCAAAGACAGTCACACAAAGAGATTAGATAGACTGAACAGGTGAGGAGAGGTCATGGGATCAGCTGATAGAAGCAGGAAGAAAAAAAATTGGCAAAAACAGAAAGCAAGAACACAAAGGCCAAAACAACATCTAATCTCCTGTTATTAATAGTTTGTAGACCAGTGAAAAAAATATGACAAAAATAACTGTAAACATTTTATTTATTTATTTATTGTTTACCGGGAAAGTCCGAGGGTGACTGGGACAGATCCCATTTTCAGCGAAGGCCTGGGGAGAAATGCTCTAGACAAATCTTTGGAATGTGGGAAGAAAACAGATTACCTGGAGGAAACCCAAGTGAACACAGGAAGGACATGCAGACTCCACATGCAAGGCACCCCAGCCAAGAATAAAAATGGAAAACCTCTTGCTGTGTGATGACAACACTAACCACTGCATTATTGCACAGCACTATTGCAGCTTGTAGACTGCCGCAGTGGTACAGCAGTAGTGTTGTTACAAGAGGTTCTCCCATTCGATTCTTGGTTTGCCTTGGGAGTGCCTTTTGTGTGGAGTCTGTATGTCCTCCCCGCGATTGGGTAGCGTTCGAAAGACATGCATGCGTAAATGGGTGTGCCTTCGTTGAAGGTTGGGTGTCGAGCTGGCACCTTGGTGTTTCGTAAAAATCTACTGCCAATCATTAACGGACCGGAGTTCCGCTATGGCGACCCCTTTCTGGGAAAAAGCTGAAAGACAAACAACAACTATTGCAGCTTGTAAACATGTATGCAGTTACAGATCCCTATTGCTAGTTTGACAGATTCTGAGAATCAGCTTTCTACCTCATGAACCAGGAATGTATTCCAGGTCACCAAAACGTTCTCAGTGAAATATACCCTCTACCTCTCCTTGGTCTACTACCCATTACTTGCTGTTTATGGTCTGTCTGCACATGTTCATTTTATTGTGTCCAAGGCTTAATGTACATGGCTGACAAAATAGTAGTTCCCAATACATAGCAAAAACAAATGCTTTTGACAATGCATGAATCATATCTGGCAGTAATCCCTGCCTCCCTAAACCCTCTGAAAAGATAGTCACCTCCTATATACCCCTCTAGTGTTAATTTAGCAGGAAACTGAAAGACCAAATGCCATCAGTCTAACACGAGGTAATTAGAAGAAGTCAACTTTTGGCAATGGATCTTCCATCCTTAAAAATAACTTTATTATCTTTGTTATAAAATGAACTGGCTCCTCACAAATTGCCTTCAGTGTTTAAAGCTGCTGCTGTCATACTTATACACAGCATGCTTTTACACCCCTACCCTCAAAAGCCAACCGCATTTTGTCATACTTATACACAGCATGCTTTTCCACCCCTACCCTCAAAAGCCAACTGCATTCTACATACCTAGCTCATATCAGACTGGGCAGAAAGTGAAAAAACAAATGGCCAAAGTAATACATTTCAACTTGTTGGCATTAAATGCATATACATACCATACTTTGTTACTATTACCCCAGTATATATGTTTAGTGTCAGGAAAGTGAAAACAGTGATCACTGTAATGTATTCAAATGTGCTGCTTCTACACAGTAGACTGCTTCTAGACAAGCTACAATGAGCTTATACTCAAATTGTTGATGTGTAATTGGGAGGAAATTTTAAAAACAAATGATGAACACTGGACCCCACACAGTTTGGGTTCATGAAGGGCTGATCATGTCTCCTGAACCTGATTGACTTCTTCAAATCAGTCTCAAGAGCTGTGGATAAGGGTAAGGTGGTCCACACAGCCTATCTGGGCCTTGCCAAGGCCTTCGACACCATCCCCCACTCTGGAATCATAGATAAACTTACAAAGCTGGGCATTAATCCCTATGTCACTCAATGGGTTGCCAACTGGCTTACTGACAGAACCCACACTGTAAAAGTAGCCAACTCCAAATTCAGCTCCAGACAAGTGGAGTACCTCAGGGTTCAGTCCTGGGACCACTCTTGTTTGGCATCTACTTCTCTGAAGTACAGGCCAACACTAAGGGACTCTGGCTAACAAAGTTCGCAGATGACTGCAAACTGGGAGCCATTATTGAATCCCCAAATGATGTGGATATTCTACAAAAGGGCCTTACAGAAACAGATGTTTGGTGTCAGAGCCATGGGCTCAAGCTCAATGCCAAGAAATGTATAGTTATCCCCTTTGAGAAAAAAACATGTATCCATGAATTACCACATAGGTGGCAGTACATTAAACACCAAAAGTGTGATAAGAGACTTAGGGACATAGGTGGACAGTGGTTTCACCTTTGATAACCACATCACCACAACAGTCAGGAAATCCTTCTATGTGGCACACCTCATCACTAAGGGCTTTTCATCCAGAAAAATAGAGGTAATTATCCCACTGTACTCATCCCTCATTAGACTCATTATAAAATACAATGCCCTGTTTGGTATGTACCTCTCAAGACATCTGCAACAACTGGAAAGGCTGCAGAAATACCTCACTAAAAGAATCACAGGCCTAAAGCAGATGCCCTGTGTTGACCATCTAAAAAAACTCCACCTATACTCTGTCGCATATCGTCTACTCAGAGGTGATCTCTGCATAACATACAAGGCCATGTCAAACCCAGAGCTGTTGGACATGCTACACTTAAAGAAATCCCATTCCCACAGAGACACATGCTCCAGGGATATAAACCTTGTCATCACAATGAACAAAACATGCTGGAAGTATAGGTTCCTGACCCAGAGACTCCCCAGACTCTGGAATAGACTGCCTATACATGTTAAGCAGAGCGTCTCTTTGGCCCTCTTCAAAAGGAACCTTGAAGACTGGATGGGAGATAGGAAATTCACCCCGGGTATCATGTCAGTTGTCCTGCTAGACAGGGGTTCAGGGAAGTAAATACTGTGGGAAGAAATAGCCAGTGATTTGTTATGGCTAGGCTTGTATAGGCCCTAGGGCCGATAGCCTAGTACCAACCTATGAACCTATAAACACACAGTACCCAGCTCCACCATAAGCTAGAACAGCTTCTGTGTGTAGCTGTGAGTATGGCTGGTTGTACACTACACAGAGCCTAGTCTGAAGTTGAGGATGGAGCCCCATGTAATAAAACTGTGCCAAAATCCACTTATACAGCAAGGGGTGTGGGTGTTGCCAGGTTCCTATATGCTCTGAGAATCCAGATGTTCCGTGGTATACTTTATGCCTCATTTTCAAAAACTAATTACTTGTTAACTTTTTTCTCTCAAACCCAGAAGAATTATATAGGTATCAGCGAACATTGTTTGCCCACAGATAATATTCAGTGATAGTCTTCGCACTTTCTCTTTGTCTCTCTCACTGTGCACTTAACTGTTGGCAACTTACAAGAATGCCAGCACACTTACCACACATCTTTGAGGTGTTACAGAAACTGAGATCACAAAAAATAGAAGCCATGCAAGTCTCAACAGAAGAATCCATAGTCAAGAACTCACTCGTAGAACCAAGCTTTGTGAGGTGGCACTGCTACTTGCTGTGTCACTGTGCCAATGATCAGTTGCTTTCACACATATCCTGGCCAGACTACCAAAGACAGCAACTTACTGTGTGCAATTCCAATGTCTGGTGGTGTGAGAAAGTGAAAGAAACTGTAATCGACTACTTACTCTTAAATATGCCCCCCCCCCATATACACACACAAAAGAATAAGCTATAGCAATGATTGTTTGCACTGGATTTCATAAAAAAAAGAAATAACTACATAAATATTGCACAGTGTGGTGCAGGTCCTGTCAAGGTTAGATCAGTGACTGTTTAATGAAAATTAAACACCAGCAGTGGTAAGTCACTTTCATTTGCAGATGGTCTCCCTGCCCATCAATTATAGCTATGCTCATATCTCAGATGTCTGTGATTTAAAAAAAAATGACCACAGTAAAATACTCCAGTTTGCCTTAAAAAACACATGTTCCTCATTTTGAGTCTTAAAAATTGTAATGCTTCACACTGTGCCACACAGAGATGGCTTAGCAAGCATTCTGTATGTATTTTTTTTTTTACACATACATAAATATTATATATATATATATATATATATATATATATATATATATATATTAGAATATTATATATAAAATATATAAATATATAGATATATATATATATATATATATATATATATATATATACTTATATAAATATGTAACAAAAGCACTGCACACAGAATGAGAAATAACTAAAGAACTATTATAAAACAAACTTTATAACAAATTTGCTAAATTTGTTGTGAAGTTTGTTGTGTAATAGTTCTTTATTGTAAGAACTTCTTACAGTTAAAGAATGAAAGCGCTCAAATATACTTGTTATGCGTTTCTTTCACCTAGATAATTTGTTATAAAGCTTGTTTTGTAATACATATACATACATCTATATCTATCTATTTATTATATCTTAGATATATATAAATATATATATATATATATATACATATATATATATATATATATATATATGTGTGTTCCCATGTCAGGAAATTTAATCTGAAAGTTCTGTTCCATGGCAAATCTGATACCACTGTGAAAAAATATATGGAAGAAATAAAAAAAGACCAAGTAATTACAGCCCTCTCTTACACCATACTTTAGCAGCTTTTGAAGCCAAGTGTGAAATAGATATCAGGAAAGTACTACAAAAACAGCAGCGAGAAAGTTCTACAACCTTAACAAAGGTGAGAAAAAAGCATTATCAGAGCTAGGCAGAGATAAGTTCAGGTTATGAAGACTAAGGGAGGGGGTATTGTTGTTACTGATATGAGCAGCTACCTGGACTTTTTGTTACAACCTCTGACTGAGAAAAACATCTCACAAATAAAATAATTTAATGATTTTTTAAGGAAAATAAAAAATGTTGCAGTTGATGCTGACAGTATTTTATTAACAATAGATGCTGAATCGTTATATCCTGTACTTCCACATAATCATTGTATTGAAACAGTGATTGATTCTTACAGGAAAAACAACAATGGCACACCAGCACAACATGAAAGAACAAGTAAACTTTTAGATATGGTGCCTAGCTACAATGTATTTCTGTTTAATGGAGATTACTATAAACAAAAGACTGGTATATCCATGGGGCAGCTATGGCCCCTAGCCTAGCCAACATAGTTCTAGGCACGTGGGAGGAGGATTATGTTTATAACAACACAGAATACATGCAACATATCACAGCGTGTCTGTACTTTATTGATGGCATTTTTATTGTGAGAAAAGCTGACCATGCTAATTTAGAAGATGTTATCAACTATCTGAGTCAAACCACCAGCTTCCTGCATTTCATCTCTTCCCACAGCCTCACCTCAGCAGTCTTCTTAGATATGCAGATTACTAAAGACTTGGACCATGGTAAAATTTACACAGATCTTTATAGAAAACCTACCAGAGTAAACCTCCTGCTACATAATAAGAGTCTCCATCCCACCAGGATGAAATATGATGGGGTTAAGTCCCAGGGCTACAGATTGTCCAGGATCACCATAAAAATGGAACCCTTCCTTAAGAACCTAAATGAACTTGAAAATGATTTTTTGGTGAGGAGATACAAAAGTGATATGATAAGAAGCATTTTAGAGCCTATAACTGAACTAAAAATACATATGCACCAGCACTTAACAGGCCTTATAGGACAGTGTTAAAGAAATCTATGGACAACAAATCTAAAGATAGTTGCATATTCACTTTTACTGTTGACTATTACAGTATTGTTAATGTTATTAGAGAGAACTGGGCCATATTTACTGAAAGCTCATATTTAATGGGCATCCTTGGAGAAGCTCCTTGCTTTGTGTATAGGAAAGCCAGGAACATCAGGAGTTGGGCTGAAGGTAGGCCCAGATTACAGGATACATGCACCAATAAGTTTAGAGCCAGTTGTGTCTTTTGTCAGCACATACAGAAGGGAAACATGTTGTTCTGCCCTTATTTAAAGAACATGATTAAAACCAATGCAGCAGGTGACTGCAACTCAATGCAGGTGGTTTACAGGGATAGCTGCAATGACTGTGAAGCATTTTATGTGGGGAAAATGCTCAACAGAGGTAAAAAAAGGATTTCTGGCCATCTTTCTGAAATTAGAGCTAAGTGCAAGAATAACGAACTGTCTCAGCACCTGCATCTACACATAATACACACTGACTTTAAATTTCAAATTATTGACCACGTGGACCTTTTGGAACTGGAAGGAGACATCCCTAATCTTTTAGAAAAACGTGAACTACTATGGCAGCTGAAACTGAACTCCTTTAGAAAACCGGGGCTTAATTATTATTGCTCCATAAAAAGCATACTAGATCTCAGAAAACTGCCCCCACAGTTTAAAAGACTATTAAAAGTTTGATATGGGACTGATTAATGCTGACATTACTTGCTTATATTGTGTTTAAAAACAAATATCAAACACTGTTTACTTCTTTTAGCACTAACTTACAATGTTATAAAAGGACATACTTTACATGGCTCATGTATACATTAATCATTTTTGATGGCTCCACATTAAATGCTACTTTAAAGTTTAAACTGAACACTTTTGTTGCACTTTTGCCATTTCGGCAGTGAAAGTCTGATAGTGCACACAAAGTGCATCGATCTAGTCTCTTTTCTTTTTTTTTTTTCTGTTTTAAAGGTTGTAATTACTCTTGAGTGCTCTCTTACACACTCAAACTGTTTTCTTAGTTTTTTTTTAGTTAGATGTCACACTTTAACAGATCCCCGTGGCCTTAGTGCTTTATTTTTAACATTATCACTGTATTTCCAGCTTAGCAATTACTTTAATGTTTTTTCATCCTACTTAGGTTTTCACTTGTATATCTAGACACATGCTCATTCTTATTATGATTTCCTTTTGAAACAAACCCGATGAAGTATTTACTTGACACGAAAGCAATCTTTGTTCATAGGTTCATAGGTTAATAAGATGATACTAGGCTATTGGTCCAGAGGCCCTTATAAGCCTAGCCAACAATTTCATCCATGTTTCCTCAAAATCAGCACCTGTTTCCCCTGTCCAGCAGTGACACAGGTGGGATCCAAGGGGTGTATTTTCTGTTTCCCATCCAGTCGTCCAGGTTCCTCTTAAACAGGGCTAGAGAGGTACTCTGCTTGACTTGGAGAGTGAATCTATTCCACAGATGGGGGAGTCATTTGGACACAAATCTATCCCGCCCACAAGTTCTATTAATGTCACAGACCAGGTTGGGGCCTTTCGTGCGGGTTGTACAAGTGGAGTTTGACTTACGGATATGCAGCAACTCCATCAAGGCTGGGTCTGAGATGGTCTTGTGTGCCAGACACAGGTCACTTCTTAGCAGTCTGTAAAAGACTGAGTAGAGGAACACAGCTTTTAGCCTATCTGTAATGGATAGGTGATTGAGACCCTGGATTCTCCTGGTCAGGAATCTCTGTGGTCTCTCCAGCTGCTGCATGTGCTTGGCAAGGTACATGCGGAAGAGGGCATTGTACTTATTAATGGGTCTGATAAGGGAGGAGTACAGGGATGTTATGCCCTCCTTGCTCCTGGATGAAACACCCTTACTAATGAGGTGGGCCTTGTAGAAAGCCTTCTGTACAATGTAGGCAATGTTAAAAGTTATATAGTTAGTAATATTTATTCTGGTAGATGTCTATTGGTAGATCTTTTTTTTAGTCAGTCAGTCATGTTTTAGTTAGTTTTCTTAATTAATAAAGTTATGATTAGTTGGTTAGCCTGTACAAAGAGTTAATAAACTGGTCTTAGATGGTAATTTGTCTCTAGCTTTCTAGTTTCAGTTTTAGGTAGCACAGTCTCAGTTTACACTATGATGTTAAGGGAGAAGGGGGACTTGGTAAAGGAATGATTTTAATGTTTTTATTGCTCTTAACAGAGCCACCCTCTGTAACCACTCTCTTGCTCCAAACAACCTGATTATGTATAAATAGTGAATGTTTCTGATGCTTCTCATTAAACTCATCTAGGTCATTTGTTTGTGAGTTTCAATAAAGGATATTCCATTTTTAACTCAACTGTGGACTATCGACTATTTTCTATTATATTATTTTGCAGGATGTATTCTACAGTTATATTTTACAGTTCACTTTTTAACTCATTACATCTGAGTGACGCATCCAGGTGCATTTACAGTTAACTCCTACTGACACCTCTAGGCATCAAATATTTGCATCAATAATTCCAAAACCATGCTATGTACACGGTTTTAAAATATTTCATCTTAAAGCTTACACAATGGCAAACTTAACTGCATTAATATTTGACCTCTGTCTAGTGCAGGTAAAGAGATATTAACTGTTGTGTTTACGATAATAATTTATATAGCTATAATTTTCACATTTTTTCTAAATATCTCAAAAACAAGTAACACAGACAGAACTCCTTAGCCTCATATGAAAGCTCTCAGCAAGATGAATAAAATGCTGCTGACAGTGTGTGTGTAACTTGAGTGGTTGCTGAGATATTGTAAGTAGTTTACAAAATGTTACAAAGTACAAACATATTAACTGTGTTTACTTTGACTTTTAAAATCCAGTTTAAGACCTAGAAACTAAAGAATACTATCACTATAAAAATAGTTTGTGCTGAAGGGTTTGCCATTTATACTTCTTTCATAACCCCTGTGGTTCCGGAGATATGAACATTTGTTTGAAATGTGAGGACGTCATTTGATTTTGTCAAATGGCTTAGGCTCCGCCCATTGTAACTTACAGTTCAAACTTCCTGAGCTCCATTGGAGTGAACTAAGTGCATAACATAATTTAGGAAGTAAACATCATACCCTTCACACTGCGAGGTTTCTTTTTCTTTTTTTAACACATATCCATGTTAAATACTACTGAATAATGTGTGTGGGTCTTTCGACTTTTCCCGGTTAGGGGTCGCCACAGCGGAACTCCGGTCCGCTAATGATTGGTAGTTGATTTTTACGTGCCGAGTTACCAGCCCTGATGAACAACCTTCAATGAAGGCACACCCATTCACGCATGTCTCCACACAGAAGACACTCTAGCTGAGAATCGAACCGGACAGCGTCTTACTGTGAGGCGACAAGAATAATTCATCAAAAGAATGCTTTTTAATAGCCATGTTTTGAGCTTCTTAGTTAAAGTTGTTTGCAGTGTCCCACATTTTGTCCACTCTTTCTCCACTGTCAAAGACAAGAGTACCACATTTTGAAGATGGAAGGCTCAGAGCTATGCCTCCCCCCATCAGTGAGACCACTGAGTCAGTGAAGAATTTCCTGTCTTACCTCTCAACTGCCCCTGATTTTACCTCCTTATTTTTTCCCTATCTTTCCTGGCAGTTTTGATTTTTCTGATAAATTATTAAGGATTACAGTGTCAGTATTGCCAGACATTAGAATTTCATACAGATTATCATTCTGAAAGCATATCTTGAGGCAAAAAAACTGTTGTACAACTAACTTTTTGAGTGAATTAAATTACTGTTTGGACATAAGTCCAGAATTCTTGAGCAAAGAAACAGAAGTATTCTTCTTGCTCAGAGGTGCAGCCAGGCATATTCTTTGTAGTAAAATGAGAGCAATAACATTTTTTTTCTAAATTGCTCTGAGAGAAAAAAAATGGCTTAAAAAAGCAAAGGAATGTCTGCAACCGTCTATAAACCAATGCATACAACATAGACCTGTACATTGCTTGGTTTCTACATAAGCCAATTCATTTTAAAGAAGCTATCTTATTTACTGCTGTAAAGAGTTACAAAATGATCCATTATTTATTCAATGTGTAGGTGGTAGAATATGAAGAGGTACACATTTTTAAAAAATAAATGGGGCATGGCAACAGTATAAGCCAGTGAGCTCGCGTCTAAGCTATTGCAGCCCTTTGGAGATTTCAGCAAACAGCTAGCAGGAAGTTGATTAATACAAGCTAATCAAATGAAAAGGCAGACTTAGTTATTTTAGTAAAGAACTGTTACTGCTGAGTTTCTATCACATTAGCCTAAGTATCATCTACCTAAAAAGCATT
This sequence comes from Protopterus annectens, assembly GCF_019279795.1. Classification (NCBI taxonomy): domain Eukaryota; kingdom Metazoa; phylum Chordata; order Ceratodontiformes; family Protopteridae; genus Protopterus; species Protopterus annectens. The sequence continues at coordinate 1,461,431,034 of NC_056745.1, read as the reverse complement.
TAAATTATACTGCGAAAAGACAAGTTCACACGTGCAGTACTAGAAAGTAATCAAATGCATACTCTGCACACGTGTGAATTCACTAATGTCAAATGCATACTCTGCACACGTGTGAATTCACTAATGTCAAATACATACTCTGCACACGTGTGAATTCACTAATGTCAAATGCATACTCTGCACACGTGTGAATTCACTAATGTCAAATGCATACTCTGCACACGTGTGAATTCACTAATGTCAAATGCATACTCTGCACACGTGTGAATTCACTAATGTCAAATACATACTCTGCACACGTGTGAATTCACTAATGTCAAATGCTTACTCTGCACACATGTAAATTCACTAATGTCAAATGCATACTCTGCACACGTGTGAATTCTCTAATGACTTTATCACCCTCAGAAGGTTTAAGGGAGTACCCATCTGCTTCATGTGATGATGTTAAAACTGCATTTTTGAATGTTAAGTCAAACGTATAGTCTAACTCAAACTAGCTGGCTGTGTTGAACATAATGAAATATTTATCTAGTGGACTAAAAAAAGTCAAATAAATGTCCTTTCCGACTGATGGATTTATACCACAAATGTACAGCATAAACATTATTTAGAAGTACTTCCTTAGTCACATAGAATTTATTTATAAAACAAACAGTAAATCAAGAATATTAGCAAGCACAAGCAATAACTTACACAATACTTATAAAGACGATATCTGCATGCATAGACAAAGCCATTTGCAAACTGAACTGTTAAGATTTACTAAACAGATCTGCTATGAAATGACTGAACCTGGTTTTTCTTTCTGTAAAGTGTATACCTCTTTTTCTCCATATAGCTGGTGTGTGAAGTGTCAAGAAACAGCCATTCTCTGAGCCATGAGCTGCAAGCACTGGAAACGATACATTTTCATAACAAGATATGTTTTCTCAATCTAGATGGTCTTATTAATGAAGGTTCCTCACAGTCTGTTTAAAACCAACAAAACAAAAAAAAATGTCCCCATGAGTTTTCCTGCTAGCTGTATTTTTGCATTAATACTACAGCATGTAAAATGAAGGCCTACTACAAAATGGATACTGTAATGAAATTGTTCTGCATACATTTTCAGGTGTTTCCACAGAGAACACTGAATTCCTTTAGTACCTGATCTAATATATAGCAAAGGAACACTCTGGTCAATATACCAGGTAGCTGGACAGTGACTGGCCACCTGGAACAACATTCCCTGGGGCTGACTGAATCATCCGTATTACAACCCACATCTGGTTACTGACCGGTATATTTCTACCTCTCACTCAAGTGTTAACATGTCAACAAAAGCCTAGAAACCATTTTATAGCTAATGGCACTGAAAACAATGAAAATGGCCATAGAGAGGTAAGCATAAATAGCAAATGAAGCATATGTATCCAGAGGGTGTGGCTTATGAAGCATATGTATCCACGGGATGTGGTTTCCATCGGCATTCATTTCTCAGTTTAGTTTGCTTTATGCATGACAGTGGAAATAACTGTTACAACTGCAATAACAACCCATTTTTGTCATAAGTTCCTAGACATCAGATGAACCTGTTAAATAAAATTACATGACACAAATAAATAAATCAATGAATAAAATAACAGTATCAATGGCAAGGCGGTTCAAAGCTTTTATATGTAACATACCTATGTTTAGAGGGAGATAACCACAGTTTTATATATATATATATATATATATATATATATTGGAGAATGTAGGTGCCGCTAAATATCTAAAGGTCCACTCGTCAACTCAAACCGAGCAAACTGTAATAATAATAATAATAATAATAATAATACGAGTGAGTACCCACCACGATAATTAAGTAAACATGGCTGTTGAATTTATTAACATTTATTGCACAGTAGAAATAAAAATGATGAGCGCTTTCGCGTACTACCAGGTATGCTTCATCAGATCTTAAAATACATCCATTCAAACTTCCTTTTATATAAAAACAAGGAGGTGTAATACTTTCATATTAACCAATTAATTAATTAATCAAGCAATTGCTTAAAATCACAATTGCTTAGATGCACTCAGTAGTTCATCAACACTCGATATATATATATATATATATATATATAGTTATGCAGTGACATTCAAGAAAAGAAATCACAATTAAAATATTGCTAATCTTTAGTGCCATCCTTAAAGTTATGCAGGTATTTTTAGGCTGACCTTTGTCCTGCAGTGGAAGGTGGTGCATTGACAAGCCTTCAAACGATTATATACTTACTAGCAATTTGGACTAAGCTCTGACTGAAATATAGAACTGGAGAGTTAATGAAGCTGAGCAGTGTGGATAAGGCCTAGGCACTGTAACGACTATTAAAGGTGGGTAATAGCTCATCAGGGATTCCCTAGGCATCAGTTTTTTCTTTAATTTTGTTATTGTGTGAGCACAAGAACTTGGGGAGTATGCAACATAGCTGCATAGGTAAAATGAATGATAACACTCTATCTGAAATAAAATAAATCAGTTTGAAACATCAAGACAATACTGCTAAAAACAAAAAGATCAACATTTCTTGCAGAGATATGAGTTTTGGAACTGTTGTTGAGTCTTTCGGCTTTTCCCAGTTAGGGGTCACCACAGCGGAACTCCGGTCCGCTAATAATTGGCAGTGGATTTTTACGTGCCGAGTTGCCAGCCCTGACGCACAACCTTCAACGAAGGTATGCTCATTCACGCATGTCTCCACCCAGAAGACGCTCTAGCTGAGAATCGAACAAGACGTCTTACTGTGAGGCAACAACGCTACCGCAGCACCACAACCGCAGTCCAGTTTTGGAACTGTGCAAACATAAATATTTATTGCTCTCAACATGCCATATGTATCATCCATCACTTTCTTCCTGGTTTTATTAATGTCATCATTTACATTTTCTTTAAATCCATAAACACACTCGACCAAAAGAGTTACTGAGTCTGGCATACCCTATCCTCTTTGACTTTTGTATTTGGCCATAGCAGACTTCACAGTTCTTAATTAATCTCACGGAAATAGTTATCCTTTATTATACAGTGATTGGCCATTGACATTCAAAATGAGCACGCTGATTGGTCAGCCCAACCAGCGTGCCCATTGGAAATCAAGCATATGCCAAAAGAAAAAAGTCCATTTGTCCAGACTTTCTTGTATTAATATACGCTACGAAGATTCCATTTTTCTCCTCTGTTTTTAAAAGAAACAATAAACTTACATATCCTGACTCCTCAGAAGTATGAGAGAGATAGGGCAAAGAAAATACAAAGATAATCACATATGTTATGCAAAACTAGAGAAAGGTACCTGATTATCCTTGTATTTTCTTTACCCTGAATCTCTTGTAAGTCTGAATGGTTCTGGATTTCAAATTTTTTTTTAATTAAAAAAAAAAAAGGCAACAGAGATCTTCCTTTCTCTATTGCTTCCTTTGCACAGCAGTGATGTACTGCATAAGTGTGGGAACGTAAGTCCAATACCCACGTGCAGCACATCAGGAAAGTCCGATGATACAGAAGATAAAATGCAGAAGAGCACCATGACGCCATTATACAAGAACATTATTTAAGAAAAAATGTATTACTTTATCTACAATTAAATACTGCACATAAAATTATATATAAACCATCTATTTGCCCTTCTCTTTCTTCTTTATTGACTATGTATCACCCAGACATCTTAGATCTGAAAAAAAACTGCTGGTCAAAGTTGAAAAAACAAATCTATCAGCTGTTTAGATGCTCTACTCTTTTACTGTCTCAAAACTGTGGAATACCCTCCCACCTTCAATCAGAACCACCAGTAATCCTGCTCTCTTTAAGAAGTCCTTCAGATAACACCTCTCGTCTCTCTGGCTATGCACATGTTCCAATATACCTCTCTCCGAAACCTGAATCCTTCCATTATAATCCCTTACCTTACCTTATTCCACTTGCACAACATTTCCATCTCTCACTTACCATAACTGACTGTATGTGCACTTTGCTCTGCCTGTCTAAATTTCACACCTGCTCAATGCCTACAAACTTCTAACAGTTAATAATCATAAAACTGATAGTTTTACAATCTCCATTAATACTGTTAATAATGCTGCACAATGTAAGTGTGTATTGTGGGGTCTATATCAAATTGTCACCCATTTAGGTTGTCAAAAGCCTAAATGTCGACACCTAAATGACGACAATTTAAAATCGTGAACAACAATTTCCACACAGGGAAATGAGTCGTTTGGCCATTACGTGGCTTTTGCCCTGTTTAGAACATAGAGCAATCTCGGAGTTGGTATATTTAGTTAGGGGGGTGTGGGGGGCACAGATTTATGTTTACATTTTTTTTTTTTTTTTACTTTGGCCAACAGCATTGTTTCCCTCTGTGGAAACTGCCATTCATGATTTTAAGTTGTTGACGTTTAGGCGTTTGACAACCTAAGCGGTCGACAATGTGATATAGACCCTGTATTGTGTATGTAAATGATCGGTACTGTTTGTGCTTGTACTATTCTATGCACTGTGACAGTAAAGACTCTGCACTGATATTGTGTGCTACTTCATGTATGTGTTGTTAATCTATGTGGAGCTTTTCTCCCTGGGACTCCAATGAAAATGGGCTCACCTAGGCCGAGTGGATCTTCCCAGTAAACAAATGCAAATAAATAAATAAATCTGTGTCTATATACTGCTGCATTTGCATACAATATTATACAGAAGAAAGCTGTACATGTACTAGTATCAGACCTCGTAGTACTGTTGTGCTTGTTACACTGACAATGTACTGAAACAGGGCTAGGCAGGACACCATATGTTCCTGAATATCCTCCCACCCACACTTACTTAAGGTTGTTCACAAGTAAAAAGATAATTGTTTTGTTTAGTCTGACAAATCACTTAACCAGTTTGTCATCTCATAAAGGAAAATTATATTAATTTGGTCTTCAAATAATTCAGATTGTATTACCATGGTCTGTTATAAGTGTTTTATAATTTTACTACTCTAGAGATAATACATATGTGTTATCCTGTGAAACTGACAGCCTTTGCTGTCCAGTACTGTTAGCCACTGGGTTTCATCTATGCTGATGTTGCAACACAGGTTTTGCAAGGCAGGAGAGGTATGGCACTGAGTACGAATGGACAGATGACCACTAATGTATTCAAATGGTTGTCATAAATGTTGTTTATCACTGATTATAAATACTATAAGGTGTCAGACAGGAAAAAGACATGATAATACTGCAAAAAAATTCAATTGATTTTGGAAATCTATTATACAAAATGAATATGTTCTAAGTAATGTGGCATTGTATGCCGAGACTTCAAGCCATCAAACCTCCCAACCTTGTTGAATAACTTTTACTGTATACCTTATGTTATGCTCAAGTAGAAAGTCCACCATATCCATCAGGATGATTAATAAGGCTAAAACTGACACTTTTTAAAAGTCCTTGACAGGATCAAAAGATATCTCTTGGACTACATTATTTTATATTACAAGATTTGAATCAGCAGGATGTGACAACTCCAAAGATAAATGTCGTGGTGACTTATATGGAAAGACATTACAAATGACATGTCCATATCTTAGTGAATCCAATGGACTAAAAAATATCTCTAGACAGTATCAGTTAGAAACTTCCATGTTAAACGTTATTAATATATAAAATTAATAATGAACTAGCCGCCAAAAAGCCCGATAAACTCTCCGTGTCCAAGTCCAAAGAGAATAAATATGAAATCAATAAGCTAAAGGAAACGAAGTGAAACAGGAACGAATGTATAAACAAATAAAACGTGACCATAGACAACTTTTATTGTATAAAAGCGATTCTGTTACAAGGTGAATGTTTTAAAGATCTGATGATGCTTGTCAGCGAAAGCGCTTATCTGTCTGGACACCATTGAATAAATCACGTTTTATTTCTTTATACATTCGTTCCTGTTTCGCTTCGTTATTAATATATAATTAATAACAGATACCATTGTTGTACCCATAACTTTGTCACTTGAGGAGAGATCATTACTGCTTTTAACTTATGTTGTCACTCAATGTAAGGACTGACTTACCTTATCTGCTTTTGTCTTACACAGTCAGCTGTTAAACTATGCTGTCTGATTCTTGCCTTTGATTGCCTTGAGATTGAGCTAAACGTTTTATTTATTTACTTTTTTATTTATCCTTTGTTGACTGTATTACTCTCACGATACTAGTCATCTCTTCTCAGGGGAGACTCAATATGGTATTTACACTACTAATAGAATTTTGGTTACATCATTACTTATGAATGCATACTGTACTACTACTGTAAGATATGTGATCTCCTCAATGTACTATGACATTGCTTTGCATTTAACTGTTTTCCACCTTATATGTTAGTATTCTGCCATTTTGTTACCCAACTTATTTTATTGTGATCAGCTGTCACTCTTTAGTAACCTATGTAATTCACACTGTAACTTCTAGGAGCTTTTCTCCCCAGGCCTCCGGTAAAAATGGACACATACTGTCCAGTCAGATTTATCCTAGTAAAATAAATGTTAAATAAATAAATAAAAATAAATAAATAAATCAGGAAACTTCCCTTACTCTTTGGAGCTACTAGAGGGCACCTACAGCAACAAAGAAGAGGCCTAACGGAAGCAACAGCATGAAGGAGGAGAGAAAAGCGAAGGAGAGTTTGGAGGTGGGAAGTGAGAATTAACAGAAAAAAATGTTTGCTATGGAGCTTCAGAATGTAAACAAAGATTCCTGTCTGGTGGATGTTAAAAATGAGAAGCATTAAACAGTCTCCATGGAGAAGGAAGTAAGCAAATCTGTTGAAGTGATACAGATAACAGAACTGACATCAGGAGGGCTTGCAGATGATGTTCTACTAAAAATAATCAAGCATGAGGACCCAGGTGACAGTTCTGCTGTTTCAAGAGGTGAGATGGCAGATAACTTTTTAGGAAGTGCTGAGGATGAAAAACATTCACAAATGCTCTCAGTAATAATCTGCTCAAGCAACAGAGAACTCCAAAGCAGAAATGTAAGCAACCTCCACCTTCCAACACAACCCAAATGACACATAGCCCGCAGACTCAGTGTGCCAATAAACCACAGCCCATAAGGCAAAACAACGCACCCAACACACTAGTCATAGATGACTCTATAGTCAGGCACACTGATGTCCCACTCACCAGGCTAAACAAGGAGAAGGTTACTGTCAGCTGCCTGTTGGGTGCCAGGATCTGCCACATAACCAACGCACTCAGGTCACTCCACAACAACTACAAATATGAATCTGTCATTGTCCATGTTGGTGTGAATGAACTGAGATGTACCTCCTTGGACTACATGAAAAGAGACATGGAAGAGCTCTCCGATCTTGTAGCCGAAGCAGGTATGACCCTAGCCCTGAGTAGCATCCTGCCATTGCCCAGAATGATACCACAGTACAAGGACAAAATGATTAACTTCAACACTTGGCTAAGCTTCTGGTGTCAGTCTAACAGGATACAGTATCTGTCTGCCTGGGACAACATGGTTGACAGAACACAATGCTTTGCCAGAGATGGCCTGAACCTGTCGCCGCTGGGATTCCAGTACTGGCTAAGGGTCTTGCCACCCCTATAGTGCCTTTTTTAGGCAAGGTTCAAATGACAAATTCATCACCGTAACAGGAACAGGCAAGCAAAAACTGAGGCTAATGCTACTCAATGCTAGAAGTCAAAATCTCAAAATGCACTCACTCGAGGCACTCCTTAAAATGGAGAACACTGATATCTGTGGAGTGAATGAGACCTGATTCAAGCATCTAGAGAGCACCCCTGCATTACCAGCCTATAACCCATACCACACTTTTCCATCATCTAACCTGGACTAGAACACCATAGCTGGAGATGTGTCCATATTCATTAAGGATATCCACACCTCCAGGCTAGTTGCACAGCATAATGCAGCTGAGGTTATCCAAGTACAACTACCTCTGGACAAAACTGCAATCCAAATTGTAGCTTGCTACAAATCCCCCACCATGCCCCAGGATTCCCACTCCTCTTTTCTTGATATACTGGAAAGTATTAGGGTTCAACCAAACATCCTAATAATGGGCGATTTCAACTACCCCACCATTAACTGAGAAAACTAGTCATGTACCAACTCCTTCGCTCAACACTTTCTGGAATTCATAAATTCCAATGCCCTGGATCAACTTATCCACACCCCCACCAGGGGCAACAATATCCTAGACTTCATCATTACCAACATGAGTGACCGGTGTTCCACACCTGAAGTCAACTCCTCGTTGGTCAGATCCAACCATAAGCTAATCACCCTAGATATCCACAACCTGCCCCCACCCACCATTAAGGAAACCACAGTAAACAATTTCTCCAAAGCGAACTTCATGCTTCTTAAGACAGAAGTGGCGAACTTCATAACACCCATGCAGATGGACAATACAGTTACGACTGCTGAATCCTACACAAATGAACTCTATAAGCACTTACACGAGTGCATGGATTGTGCTATCCCAAACAGAACCAAGATTCTATCCTCCAAGAAAAGGAAGCCAATCTGGTGGTCCAGGGCCATAAACAAATTCTACAACAGAAAGAAGAAACTGTTGCAAAAGAGAGTAAAATCCCATGAGTGGAGGAGCCTGATCAGCCTCAGTAAGAAGATGAGATCCCTTATAAGATCCTCCAAAGCTAGCTACGAAAACAAAATTGCCACTGATTCTAAGGACAACCACAAGGCATTCTATAGCATGTCAGGAATCTCAATGGCAACACCCAGATCTGCTCTGAGTTACAGCACAACGGCACAAAAATTACAGAACCAACTAATATTGCCAACATCCTGGCAGATAGGTTCAGTGCTAACTTTACCCCACCACCACTCCCACCCCCTACAGGGCCAATATCTATACAGGAAGAATGCAGAGTCCCTGTAATCACATGTATGCAGGTAAAAGGTACTGTCTATAAAACCAAAAACACAGCATCCATGGGACCAGACAACATCCCAGGCTGCATTTTAAACAAACTTCAGAACAAACTGGCACCCCACCTAAGCACCGTGTTCAATTGTAGTCTCACATCAGGCTTTGTACCCACTGAATGGCGCACAGCAACAGTTATCCTACTCCACAAAGGGGGAGCCACCACTGATCCTGGGAACTATTGCCCTATTAACCTGACAAGCCTGGTCTGCAAGGCCATGGAACGTATCATCATGGAACTCATAAACAAAGACATTAGTAACCTCCAAACTCTGGACCCCACCCAGTTCGGGTTTGTGAAAGGCAGATAATGCCTTCTGAACCTGATTGATTTCTTTGAGGCAGTCACCAAAGCCGTAGACGAGGGTAAGGTGGTTCACACAGCCTATCTTGACACCCGCCAAGGCTTTCGACACCATCCCCCATTCTGGAATTATAGCTAAACTCATTAAACTAGGTATAAATCCCTATGTAACAAGATGGGTTGCCAACTGACTCATTGACAGAACCCACACTGTAAAAGTTGCAGACTCCAAATCTGACTTCAAACCAGTGACAAGTGGAGTACCACAGGATTCAGTCCTGGGACCTCACCTGTTTGGTATCTACTTCTCTGAAGTACAGGCTAACACAGAAGGCCTATGGCTAATGAAGTTCACAGATGACTGCAAACTAGAAGCCATAGTTGAGTCCTCAAATTATGTGGACATCTTACAGAAGGGTGTCACTGAGACAGATGCCTGGTGTCAGAGGCATGGCCTCAAGCTCAATGCCAAATGTGTGATAAGAGACCTTGGGACCCAGGTGGACAGTAGTCTCTTCTTTGATAATCACATCACCACAGTAGCCAGGAAATCCTTCTATGTGGCACACCTCATCACAAAAGGGTTCCCACCCAGGAAAAAAGAGGTCATTATTCCCCTCTACTTGGCACTCATTAGACCCATTATAGAGTACAACGCCCCTTTTGGAATGTACCTCACAAGACATCTGCAGCAGCTGGAAAGGCCACAGAAGTACTTTACAAAGAGGATTACTGGCCTCAAACAGATGCCCTACACTGACCATCTCAAAAAACTCCAGCTTTACTCCGTAGCATATCGCCTACTCCGAGGTGATCTCTGCCTAACATATAAAGCTATATTAAACCCAGAGCTGTTGGACATGGTGCACCTTAAGAAATCCCAATCCCTCTGAGCTACATGCTCTAGGGATCTAAACCTTGTCACCACAATAAACAGGACATGCTGGAGGGATAGATTCCTGTCCCAGAGACTTTCTATACTCTGGAACAAGCTATCCATCTATGTCAAGCAAAGTTCCTCATTAGCACTCTTCAAGAAAAATCTTGATGAGTTGATGGGAAATAGGACATACACCCTGGGGATCACTTTTGTGTCTCTGCTCAACAGGGGCACAGGAAATTAACATTCCTGGGTGGCATAAGCCAGGGAACCTTGTTGGCAAGGCTTACTTAGGCCCTCGGGTCGATAGCCTAGTACCTACCTATGAACCTAAGAACCTATGATAATGTGGAAAAGGAACCAGGCAATGTAGCAGCAGAGGATGCAGCAGTTAAAACTTATGCAGCAGTGACAAAAAGTAAAGTAGGAAAGTAGCAACAAACTATGACGTCTGGTTTTATGGCAGCAGATAATGCAGTAGCTAAAATATGTAGGGCAGTGACAGCAGGCAAAAAAAGGAAAGCAGCAACAAACTGTATGTAAAACTGTTTTTAAAAAGAAGACCAACTGTGAGAATAAGAACAAAAGCTGACAATAACAGACAGATATTACGTATGGGACAAGTTGGTAACCGTTTGGGGTTTTAAAGTTCAGAAATTTGAACTTTTACACATATTGGCATCGATATATATTTATTTATTTATTTATTTATTTAACATTTGTTTATTAGGAAAGTCCAACTTGAAACAAGCTAATTTTCATCAGAGGCTGGATGGGGGGGACACTTCAGATGCATGTCTTTGTAACGTAGGAGGAAAACAGAATACCTGGAGGAAACCCACATGGATGACATGCAGACTCTGCACAGAAGGCACCCCAGCCAAGAATCAAACCGAAGAACCTCTTAGTGTGAGGCGACAACGCAAACTGCTACACTACTGTGACTTAACATTTAACTCTGATGGAGTGATGAAAGCATTTCTTCAACTATGTTAAAAAAAGGACATTTATTCATGCAACAATTATTTGGGTGGCCATGGTGGTGCAGTGGTTAGTGTTGTCACCTCACAGCAAGAGGTTCTCTGATTCGATCCTTGGCTGGGTGCCTTCTGTGCAGAGTCTGCATGTCCTCCCTGTGGTCACGTGGGTTTCCTCCAGGTGCTCCTGTTTCCTCTCACATCCCAAAGCTGGATGGAGGGTGGAGATTAAAAGCTGTTTAGAAATGTGAAAAAAAAACATGGTGAAATGCTTATCAAGTTTTGTTTTTGTGGCTGGCCATAAAGGGACATTAAGATATGCTAGGCCAGCCTAAATCTTGTTTCTTTTGTGGGAAATTTTCTCATTTAATTAATGATTGTGACAAGGTACAATGTAACCAGTGTGGGGAGAAAGGATATGCAGCCAGAAGGTGTGTGCCTGAATGAAGTTTGTGTAAAAAATGGAATACTTTTGGACGGATTGTCAACAGTAAATAGTAAATAGTGAAAAGTCATGAGAAATGGAAGAAAACATACATGAGAAAAGACAGCAAAAGGCTGGGAGGGTGAACTGGGTGAAGAAGAAACTGTAGAAGAAGAATCATGGAAGGGAAAATTGAAGAGAGAGAGTGCATGCAGGAAGAGATGTCGGGGGAAGGGATTGGTACTAATAATTCTTTTGAAGTTCTAACCAGTGAAAAGTATGATTCTCGGGATCAAGGATTCTTTGTACATAAACCCAGGAACAAATAATCAATTGGGAAAAGAGAATAAATAAGAAAATGAAACTTTAAAAATATTTCCCATTAAAATTAAAAAGGAGGAACCCAACAGTTTTTGAGTAGTTTCAGTTAATATGAGTAATAGAATTAACACTCCAACAAGGATAGGGATACTACAATGGTGTGCTAATGTGATCTGGATGTTATTCTTAAGATTTCTGTCAAGTGAAGAAAGACTGCAAACAGAAAAATTGATTGGGGTGGAAATGTAATATGGAACTTAAGAAGTGTTGTTCTGGAGTGGCTGTGTTGAGTGAAAAAAAGGAGTAAAAATACTAGATATAATGCTGGTAAGGATGGGAAAGTTAACTGCTGTGCATGTGAACCGGAGAGAACATGTTTATATAATGTTTATAGAATTATACATTATATGCATATGCAACTAGCAAAGAAAGAATCTGTTTCATCAAATGTTAGTTAACATGAGAATTATAATTGCAGGGTGCTTAAACTGTGATTTAAGGGGAAGAGTATAAAAATAAAGGGAAACTCAGGACCACAGCACCCTCCTATATGTACTATATGGTCACTAATCTTTCTAACCAATGTAGGAACAGAACCCACATCTTCCTGCTTTATAGGCAAGTGTGCTGCTAATCGCACCACTAACAGAACATCTGAAGAGCAGTTACTAAACTGCATCTCCGAGTCTTTTTCTAATTCAGGTGTCCATGGAGGGATCATAATTTCATAGGTTCATAGGTAGGTACTAGGCTGTTGGCCCTAGGGCCTATATAAGCCTAGCCAAAAAGGTACCCTGGCTTTCGGTTTCACTTTTATACATTTTACATATGTATGTATAGATCACACCTGCAATCCATTGTTAATCATCACCTTATTACAAGATGACCGATAAGTTTATTTTAATTTTTTTATTTTTATGTAAACTCTAAAACATTATAATATTGTTAAAACATACCTATGCATATGTATCATATTTGAATTTTAAAGCTTTAGTAAAACAGTTTTGACAAAAAAAATATTGTTTTTAAATAAGAAACTTCTTTATTGAATTATCACTTATGGCATAGGCAATCATATATCTGTATAAATGAAAACAAACCATATTGACATATTTTCAGTTGCAAACATTATACATCACATACAGGTTCATAGGTACTCGGCTAACTGCCCTTGCAGGCCATTTTAAGCCTAGCCAAATTTCCTTTCAAAGGTGAGAATCAAACCCTATACCTTGTGAATCCTTGTTAAACACCTTAACCATTATACCATCCCTATCATATAAGCTCCCTAAGTTTGGCAACAACCCTATCTACTTTTGGTTGCCTGAGCTGTCTGTTCAGGATCCTTAATTATAATTGTCTTATAGGTTCATAGGCAAACACTAGACTAGCTGCCCTTGTGGGCTGTTTTAAGCCTACCCAGTTTCCCTTCCATAAGGATCAAACCCTGTACCTTGTGTTTGTGAGGTAAACACCTTAACCATTACACCAACCCACCCTGTATATAATCTTCTGTACAGTCAGTCAAACATTACATAGCTAATTCAATTCATGTGTTTCCTTTAATTCCATTCCTCCTCCTAAACCTTATTCTGCATGTATTGTTCCCACTATTGACATTATTCTATGTAATTTGCTCCTACCCTTTTCTAAAGATCCCACTTCCAGTTATTTTATCTCTTTTACTACATTCACTATTTCTAGTATTTATTTATTTAATTGACAGTTGTTTACCAGGAAAAGTCTGACTGAGATTCTAGAATCTCATTTGCAGTAGAGGCCTGGGGAGAAATGTTTCAAGATACATGATAATTAATAACACTTTACAATACAATTCATACAAAATATACTATACATGTCAAAAAGTAGCACTAGAAGAGACATCGCAGACATTCACAAGGCAACAAAAGTAGGAACTTCACTACAATCCCGATTAACTACCTGGAGAAAGGAAGGACAGACAGTGCAAGGGGAAGCACAGCAGCAGACGAGCGCACGAAGAAGGGAATTGGTGTGTGTGAGAAGAGTAGGAGACGTGGGAAGAGAGGAGAGATGCGAGGGAGAACAGAGGCACAATTAACATGTAAGTAAAAATAAAAACAATAGTAGGAGGAACAGAATGCAGAGAAAGCACAGTGAGGGGCAGAGGTTGTTGAAGAGGTAGTCAGAGGCATTAAGGTTGTTTTAAAAGGCTGTTGTAAAAGGTAGTCAAGGCAGAGGGATATATAACTAAGTGGGCTTAGAGCAGGAACAGATCCATGCTTTGCTTAAGAATTCTTTCAGTGCAAATTTAAATGTGAGAAAGTTAGAGGTATTTCTAATATTTTTGGAAGATTGTTCACGGCTTTGGTGATGTGATGGGAGTAGAGGCATCTTCCAGCATTTTTATTGGGCTTGTGAACTGATAGAAGTTATTTGTCTTTGGATCTTAGGAATCTAGTGGGAGGGGACTAGGAAGAACGGAGGTTAGAGCAGGGCAGGTAGTGGGTTTATATAGAATATTGTGGGCTGTTAAGACTAAGAGTAGTATGAAGGAGAGACATTGTGGTTGCTCTAGCCATGCTAATGACCGGAGAGAGGTGCAGTGGTGAGTAGAACTGGGAGAGAATGTGGCAAATTTCACAATTTTATTGTAGCAAGCTTCAAGTTTAGATAGGGAGATCTTGGGATTGACAAGGATATTTGCTCCTTATAGGAGGGAAGGTAATAGGGATGTGTAAACAAGAGTGATTCTGGTGGATTGGTTAAGAAAAGGAGAATATCTGTAGAGCATGCATAATTTCTGGTGTTTTTTTTTAAATGTTGCATTGGATGTGCAGATCAGACTTTAAGTTTTTATCAATGATTACGCCTAGCAGCTTAGTGTAAGGGGCTGCTTCAATTAGAGTGTTATTTAAGGAATGAATTTTGAAATGTGATTTATTTACTATTTGCCCTTTTGGGAGAAAAAGTGTGAGTTTTGTTTTATTGGGGTTAAGTAGCAATTAGAAGTGGTTTAACCAGAGTTCATGGATGAAAAAGCTTCTTGAGTCATAAGTTGCAGGTCAGTTAGGTTATTTGATGAACAAATTATTGCTGAGTCATCAGCATATTCGATTAATTTGGGTTTCTTAGCAGGTAAATGAAGATTATTCATAAAGATGTTGAGCAGAAGGGGCCTAAGGATGGATACCTGGGGAGCCCCTTTGATGTTTGGTAGAACGGGAGAAAGAGAATGACGACACTTCACTGAATGTTGGCTGTCTGTGAGATAACTTCTGAACCGTGCAAGGGAATTAGCCCAAAATGGCCAATAAGCAACTAGTTTCTGGGCTGAGACCACTCCTCCAGGGACAGATAGGCTGCTCAAAGCTCCCCACTCTCACTGGTGAACAGAGAAGCTTCCTCCTATCCAAGTAAGGATATGGGCAACACAGGAACTTGTACTAAAGTCCAGAATACAGCAAAACCTGAACTCAGATACTACATGATAGAGCAAAATCCCAAAAAGGGAAGGCATCTCTGATCAGTACTAGCAAGAAACTACAATCCCTCATAAAATCATCTAAGGGCAGCTTCAAAAGAAAATTTGCACAAGACACTAAAGATAATCACAAGGCCTTCTTTAGTTATGTCAGGAACCTCGGAGGCAACTCCCAGATATGCTCTGAGTTAGTGCAAAATGACAAAAAATACACAGAACCCACAGACATTGCCAACATCCTGGCAGAAAGGTTCAGTGCAAACGTCTCCCCCGCTTCACCCCCAAAAGAGCAAATGTCTATCCCAACAGAGTGTAGCCTCCCTGAGATCACAGATGCACAGGTGAGAGCTGCCCTCTCCAAGGCAAAAAACACAGCATCAATGGGACCAGATGGTGTCCCGGGCTGTATCTTACATGAACTCCAAGAAGAACTAAACCCACACATAAAGTCACTGTTCAATCTCAGCCTTACTACAGGATATGTACCCAAGGAATGGCGTACAGCAACAGTGGTCCCGCTCCACAAAGGTGGTGCCACAACGGACCCCGGAAACTATCACCCTATAAGCCTGACTAGCCTGGTCTGCAAGGCTATGGAGCACATCATCATGGAAATCATAAACAAGGACACTGGAAACCTCCAGACACTGGATCCTACCCAGTTCGGCTTTGTTAAGGGCAGATCTTGCCTCATGAACCTGGTCAACTTCTTTGAAGCAGTTACCAAAGCCATAGATGAAGGGAATGTAGCCTTCGACACAATACCTCATTTGGGCATCATAAATAAGCTCACCAGCTTAAATATCAACCCCTGTGTCACAAGATGGGTTGCAAACTGGCTCAGGGATAGAACCCACATGGTCAGAATTGCAGGTGCCATGTCAGACTCTAAACCAGTTACAAGTGGCATCCCACAAGGCTCAGTCCTGGGACCTCTCTTGTTCGGTATATATTTCTCCGAGGTACGGGCTAACACGGCAGGGCTATGGCTGACAAAGTTCACGGATGACTGCAAACTGGGTGCCATAATTGACTCTCTGGCTGACACAAGCATCCTCCAAAAGGGTCTCACAGAGACGGATAACTGGTGCCAGAGCCATGGCTTAAAGCTAAATGCCAAAAAGTGCATAGTCATCCCCTTTGGGAAAAACAAAGTGCCCACAAATTACCACATGCTGTACTACTTAAATAAGCTTGTTATTGCAGTTTTGCTTACCTACCCTTTTAAGTCATTTTTATTGTTTAATTTAACTGTTGAGGCTGCCCACTCAAGTGCGCTAGCCTGTGCAAAGCATTTACTTTGTTTTCCTGCTATCTGTTTCTGTCCTAACAAAAAAGAAAAAAAACAAAAAAATATATCCTTGTTTCCTGCCTTTTCTGAGCTAGAATAGTTATTGGTACACATGTTAAATTCACATCCCTTCCCCCATCAGTGTGACATTCGAGCTGGTCCTGCCCTACCTAGTAGCTGTCATAATAATATATAGCCCTAATGTACTTTAATGGTACATCTTATTTAACCAAATTATTAAGTAGATTATTAAGTCTGTGATTTTATACAAGGCAATATACTACATGGCTGGAAATATATCAACCTTAGTTCATTTTGCGATAAAAAATTATATATAAATATATACATATACATTTTGCATGTAAAAATCTGTTTCTATTTTCATAACCTATTGTTAACAAAGATCATTTTCGTCCTTCTAGACTTCTTCAGGTCTGTGTACAAGAACCCTAAAAACCTATATAATTGTATAATTAGTTAGTATTGTTATAACCATCATTTTGAATAAAGTGGAAAAAAGAGAACCAGAATAAAATAAAAATAAAAAAATATATATGTATGATGATGGAAACAAAATATACACTTAAATTTCAAATTATTTAAAATGGTATTTAAAACCAATTTGTAGAAAACAATAAAATAATATACAATTAGTCATGTAAACAATGTGGCAATTTTCTAAGTTCCAGTGCACTTTTAATTGAACAGTAGTAGTTTAGTCCAGGCTTTCTAAAAGAGTTCACCTTTAACTGCTACATGAGTTCATGTTTCTCCAGAATATTTGGGATGTCTCCTTCAAGATCACCCATGTCTATGCGATCCAGGATCTGGAACTTAAAACCTGTGTGTCTTTTATGAAGAGATAGGTGTTTGGCTAGTGCATTATTTTTACATCCAGAGAGGATTTCTGACAGATGACATGAAATCCTTCGCTTGAGTTTATTATGTGATGCATTCTATGTGCACGAATAACACTTTGTTTTACAGCACAATAAACCACTCCCATGCCCGATAAAAAGTATATATATATATATATATTTAGAAAGCTTGTGAGGAAATTATTACTCTATTTTTGTTTTACTTGGATCGCTTGTCTGTGTACTTAATAAAGGATTTTCAACTAGAAACAGACTGCCTGCCTTGCTTGGATTACTTTCGAATACTTAGTAATGCTGTAGAATTATATATTTTCTATTACTACTTTTTGACTTGATGAGTTTACGTTCGCTACTTCTACGACTATTGTCTGATCTGATTAATATACAGTGATTAACTAGAAACATATGGACTGAAAATCTTCTACACAGAGAAGTTTCTTACACTGTTTTGAATTTAGTATTAAAGAGCTTCATTGAAAGGAAGAGATTTTAGGATTGCTCAACTAGTGGATTTTAATATATTCAGAAAGGTCTGCATATTGAAGTCTGTTAGGTTATGAAAAGTCTTGTATATATGTGTACAAGGAATATGTTTTAATATTCTAATGGTATAGGATGATAGGTAATTGCTAAGAGTGCTAGTAAGAGTACCTGATAAATCATACTTACCTGGATTGGATTTTATAATCCAGTTTAAGCTTGATCCCTGTGTGCTGTTTTTGTCGTATCTTGTAGGGGTTGCTACTAGTTAGAGAAGTTGTAATAATTTATGGATGCAGTGGGAGAGGTAGATGTAAGAGCTAACCAATTTATGTTGACATAGGCAAAAACGATTGTTTCATAAGAGATATTTGTAGAAATCCAATAAAAGATGTTTCAAGTCTTGGGATATTTTGACCTGGGGGGATGTAAATGACAACTATACACAGGTTCTCTGAGTTGTTTATTTTTATGATAGTTATGAGTAGATTCAGCATTATCGAATTTAGGGATGTGGCCAGAGTAATTAGTAGCAATGAAGAGACTATTGTAAAATAAGGCAATTCCACCTGTTTTTTTCGGGTTCCTATTACTTGATCGAACGTTTAGGTTAGCGAATACCTAAACGTCGATCTGGTAATAGTGAAAGCAAAAAAACGCAAACGGCCAATTTAATGCAGGGAAAGAATTCCCTTGGCCGTTATGTGGATTTTGCCCCTTTCCCCACTGTAGAGCGATCTTGGAGTTGATATATTTAGTTGGGGGGGAGGGGCACAGCCTCCCACTTTATTTTGGTTTCAATTTTTTTTTTTTTGCTGAGGGAATTCATTCCTTATGTTAAATTGGCCGTTCGCTGTTTTAATTTTGCTATATTACCAGATCGACGTGTAGGTATTTGCTAACCTAAACTTTTGATAAAGTAATATAGACACTTTTTTATGTAATCTGTCTAGTCTGATTAAATTAGATCCTGGGGGAGTATTTCAACATCTTTTAAGTTCAGTTTAAACCATGTTTCTGTGGCAGCTAAGAGATATGGTGTCTGTAATGTAACCTTAGCAAATAAGTCTGAGATATTGTTGTAAATACTTCAAAAACTGAAGGTAGCGAATTTCAAATTTTTGCTATTTGATGAATTTGTAGGGTTAAGGGGGAGATAAGGGGCAGACATTGGGCCTGGATTGGGATGAGCTTCACCAGAGGTGGAGATTAATGAAATGTAGCTGGACAGTCATTTGAATATAAAAGGAATTTAATTATATAGTAATGAGCCTTACTGACTTTAGAATTTTATTGCCAAAGTTTTATTTATGGAAATGGTAAAGTATAAGTACACAAAAGACTTGGTGACATGGTAAAGAAACTTTCTGTGTTGTGAGGAAAGGTTATGGATGATGTTATGGAAGTGATATGGGAATTGATATTGGATGTATGGTGGCTTGTTTGGCGAAGTAGGAAAAGAAAAGCTAAAGACAGGTAGGTTAAGAGTGTTAGTGTTGAGGGGGGCTTGGTGTTTGCTTAGTGTGGGAGTAGTAGGATTTTGAAACATTCTGTTGTGATTAGAGGTGGTGACAATATAAGAAGGTGGATGTAGCTAAGGGTAAAAGAAAGTGGTTTTGGTTGTAGATTGCAGTGTAAATATGGAAGGTCTTATGGGGAGGGGCAATGATGTACAGTCTGGAGAATATTTTAATTGGTTGGTTTGATTAGGGGAGGAGTTTAAGAGGTATAAATCTAGAAGTAGTGGGCGTGGCTGGGATTTGGGGCTAGGGTGGGGAGCTGAGTGAGTCTGGGTGTAGGGTGGGGAGTTGAGTGAGCCCAAGCATAGCGAGGGTGAACTGAGTTGGCAGAACCCAGTCTCAAAGGCATGTGTATCAAGAAAAACAGTCAGTAAGGACAAGCTAAATTTTGGTTTAATGGTAACTACAATAACTACTGAACAATTGCAAGGGAGAATTATAGGTATGGATTAGACAGACTGCAGGAAGAATGCCGCAGCAAAAAAGGGGTTATTCAGAATAAGTAAGAGCAGAGACCAGATAATACAACAGGGAATAAGGTGGCTTAGACTTTGATTTCCATTTCTGGAATTTGCAAGTTCTATGGATAACAAGAGAAAAGAAAGAAAGGTGCAAAACACCTATCCATCCATCTCAAAGGCAACGGCTTTCAGCAGTGCAATTCTCTGAAGGGATTTTTTTTGCTGCAGACTCTTTAACACTAAAAACTGCTGGGGGATGCCAAATAGCTCATTTTCTGGTATGTGTCATTTTCAGTATTATTTGGAATTAACTGCTGATTCTCATTATGGGCTGGTGTTTGCCAAGTTACTCTGCCCACGTATATAACTCATCGACTACATAAACAGCATTCTGATAAATGTGACTGGCAAAAGCAAACTGCCTGAATTTTATGGTTTCTAAGCAGAGCACTTGAGGTCTTATATTCGTTACTTTTTTATGCAATACATAATGCATGTGGTGTCTACATCAATTTTTATCACTATTTATGTATTTCTTACCTGTTTACTTGTTTGCTGATAGAGAAGTCCAGATGGTCAGAGCCCAACTGCAATGGAGGCTTATGAATAAAAGCTCAAACCTCAAGATTTATTAGAAAAACATCTGCTGTGCAAATTTAATTTAATTTTCACAACTACAGTAATGAACTTATGCAAGAAATATACAGGATGCAGTATATCAAGCAATGAAAAAAAGAATAAGTGTGAAACCAAAGTAACAGTTGGAGAAAGTCATTTCTATATGGAGACAAATGAACTTTTGGTATGCTTTTAATAATACATGCTCTAAGAAAAATTAAAGCAACACTGTGGCATGTATATAGCAAGGAATCCGAAGTTTATGGTCTCAATACACAAAAAATAATAGCAATGTATCAACTGTAAACCTGATGCTGGTGTCAAGCTCTCTGAATACAGTAATACAGAGCTCTCTAAATTTCTGGTCTATGAAAAAACTCTCTTAGTTCTTACATTTTGCATCCTAGAAGTTAATATTCCTTTAAATGTCAGTGCTTGTGCACATCAAAGTTGTAACTTTACCGAACAAAAGGGAACTGGAGCTTATCTTAGTACTCAGTAGGAGAAAGGGCAGAGATTTATTTTTCTTTTGACATGTTACCAGTCTATTACAGTACAGAGAGATAACACACACACACACACACACACACACACACACACACACACACACACACACACACACACACACACACACACACACTTCTATCACAACTACAGACAATTTGGAGGATCATTAATTTACTTATACATGTTTTTGTGATATGGGATGTGACTAGACCACCCCACAAAAACCTACATGAACAAAGGGAAAACATGCATACTTTGCTACAAACAGCACCCCAGAATTTGACCAGAGGTTTAAACACTGAGTCAGTGACCCTAAATGCTGTAAGCACTATTGAGAATTACTGAGGAACATGGAAAAAGATGAAAAGACATGGCAGAGGAACTATACAGACTGGAAAAGTGCAGGAAGGGCTTGTCACTATTTGATGATGTCATATGGTCCTACGGCTATAATATCAGTTAATGGGAATGTAAGAATTTGTGTCTAGACTGAAGTATTGTTTGAAAGCAAGTTCTCATATGGTAAAATCATTTTATTTTTATTGTTTCCTCTTTGCTTTCGATGTGGAAACAATAGATTATATCTTTGCCCACTGGCAGATTGATTTGATTAACTTACATTAAAAGAGGTGCCTGTAGAATGATGTGGTCTCTAGAGAGATAAACAGATCAGTATCTTACATAATGGTTGGCATGTATTAAAGTTTAACAGCTTGTGAACACTTGTTAATTGGGTGGGCTTCAAGTAGCTAGGTAATTCTTACCCATACAGCTTGCTTAACACTTTGCAGTGGTCAGAACAAGAAGGCATTCCTGGGTTAAGGTTCACAATCCCTTTAATGACTAAGATAGCCTTATGTCTGCTTATGGGGAGAAGGTTAGTCAACACCTGAGAAACACACTTGCCAATATACCAAAACACTTATTCCCATAATAAAAGTCCAGGCTGTTCTTAAAAATATCTAAACTAGTACTTGCTTTAATGCAATCTGGTAGTCTATTCCGTGCATCAGCTACTCCGTCAGAGAACCAATTAATACACTTCTCATTCCTATAGAATCTTTTTTTAATTTCTCCAAGTCTTTTGGGTTTCTAATACCATGACGGGAATGGACCTCATTCCTAAGTCAAAGTACGATTAACATTAATGAAATTAGTATCGTTTCACTCTGTGATGTCAGCCAAAAGTGCTCTTGTCAGCACCCGCAATGTGCCCAGTAATGACTCCTCCTGCAATTCATATGGGGTTACATGGATTGGTAACATATCTAAATATGATTGTAGATTCTTTTTATAAAACCCATTGCTCCTACTACTATTGGAACTGTCTGGGTATCTTTCTTCCACATTGCTCTCATTTCTGCCTGCAGGTCCTGATATTTTATGACTCTGAGTCACTCTGTATGCAACACACTGTAGTCACTGGTATGGTGATTTCAGTGATCAATACTACTTTTGTCTTCTTTTCATGGGCCACTATATCCAGTTTTCTAGCATCTGTCTTTTGAACTGTTGGTAATGGGTGATCCCATGTGATATAAACATCATCATTTTCTATGATGCTTTGTGGCTCATGTTTCCAGTGTCTTTTAGCCTCTTCAATACCATAATATTTGGACAATCCTCAGTGCAACAGCCTTGCCACATTATTATGCCTTTCACTATATAGTCCTTCTGCCATTAGTATGTCACAACCAGCTATGAGATGTGCGACTGTTTCCAATTTGGTTTTACAAAACCTACATTTGTCTGTTTCTCCCACATGTTCAATTGATTATGTAAACCAGTGTGTACGTAAGCCCACTATCTTGGGCCACCAGTATTAAACTTTTATCTCTTGGTTTGAATTTGTCTCTCCCTAATGATTCCTGCATTCATTCCTGATCAACATGAGGTTGTTCCAGAAGTTTCTATACTCACAACTATATTTATGTATTTTCTACATTTCTTGCCTTCTCATTCGGTCCTTCACCTTAAATTCTTTCTTTTTTGGCACATTCAACTGCTGCCTGATTTTTATCTACTTCTGCTTTGATTTCCATTCCTGCTTGATGCTGATATGCTTCTGCTAGATTAAGCAGAGAAGTCATCTTAGATTTATTCTCCTCATGTTTCAAAACTTTCACTGTGTTTGGGTCGTGTGAGGTCAGCAGATATGTGTGGAGTCCCATGACTACAGATCTGTACATGTAATCAATTTCAAGGAGGCCCATACCTCCTTCGGAACAAGGAATATAAAATCTTGGCATACACTGATATTTATAAATCATTTAGTGAGCATGAAGCATCCTTCTTGTTTTCATGTCTAATCTATCCAACACATTTTGGGGCCAGTCAATCACTCCAAAGGTGTAAGTTAGGACAGGAAGGGCAAATTGGTTTATAGCTTGGATTTTGTTCCTAGATGACAACGCTGTTTTCAGGATTAATTTAAGTCTTCTAAAGTATTCACTACTAAGTTTTATTCACATTTGTTCATGTTTTATTGCTGATCCTTCATCAATTCCCAAGTATTTATACACTCCCTCTTACTGAAGTTCTTTTATATCACATTCTTGTCCAAAACTGATGGTTTCCTGGTGCTGCAGTTTTCCTGCTCTAAAGGTTACTTTTGCACATTAGTCAAGACCAAATGACATTCTTACATCATCTGAAAAAGTTTTGACAACCTGCAGTTGTGCTTTTAGTTCCTCATCTGATGAGCTATACAGTTGTAAATCATCGACAAAGAGAAGATGAGAAGTCTTTATACTTTGTTGTTTTCTAGGAGCCGAATTATAGGCATGGCCTGAGTTAAGTAAACAGCGTAATGGGTTAATGGCAAGGGAGAATAGCAACGGTGACAAAGAATCACCCCAGAATATCCCCCTTTGAATTTTTATCCCTGGGATAATAATTTGTCCTTTATCATGGCTTAATTGCAAAGTGGTCTGCCACTGTTTCATGGTCACTGCAATGTAGTCGATCAGTGTAGGGTGTATCTTATACATTTTTAAGCACTCCTTTAACTGTGAGAGTGGGATACTGTCAAATGCTTTTTTGTAGTCAATCCATGCCATACTTAGATTCTTCCCCTTTTTACAGTTCTCCACTATGACTTTATTTAACAACAAATGATCCTTTGTTCCATATGACTTCCTTTTGTTGCCCTTTTGTTCTACTGCCATAATTGAGTTTTCTTCTAAATAACTATAAACTCTGTCAGCGTCAATTCCCATGTATAGTTTATACGTTATCGGAAGGCAAGTTATTGATCTATAATTTTTAGGGTAGCTTGCAGGTTCAGTCTTAAGTAGGAGCATTGTCTTCCTGTTGTTAGCCAGGTTGGTGTCTGTTCAGGGAGTGCATATAAATAGTTCTTACTCATTGCTAAATCTTTGTGCAAAGTTGTTAATACTTTTAACCAAAAGTTAGGTACTGCATCTGGGCCTGGATTTTTCCAATTAGAGGCTTTTCTTAACTTTGTTTCAATCTCTCTGACTGTTACTTCTTCCAATTTCATATTTTGTACCTGTAAACTTCTTATTCTTTCTTTTACTTCTTCTATCCATTTAGCATATTTATTATGTTCCACAGGATCTTCATAGATACTTCTTCAAAATGTATCTATTTCTTCTTTTTTGACAGTCTTTCAGTTCCTTTTACCTTATTTCCCAATTCTCTATAAATACTTTTGGGTCATCAATACATTGCTTATTTTGTACTTTTCCTTTATATTTATCTGTGTATCTTCTGAATTTTTCCACCTGTACTGACATTTTTAGTTTATTTGTGGTAGTGCATGACAGATCGTGATCTGTTCTAATACTGTGCATTACTTTTATCACATCTATCTTTCTTAGTATTTTTGTTGATCTGTTCCCTCTTCTATATTCTTCTAACAGTGGCACTTCTTGTCTTAATTGCGTTTGTAGTTTTCTCTGTTCTATACTTCCATGATGGTATTCGATTTCTCCCCTTCCTTTCCCCTCACTACCCTGTATTCTTGTGATAGACCTTTATCAGTTATTAATTTAGCAGCACAGCAACATATCCTGTTTACTTCTGTTAAATCGCATGAATCTCTATGAACAGTCCTAATCACTGTGTTCATTTGTTTTATTAGACTTCTGCAGTCTATTTCTTTCATTGATCTTAATATAGCTATCTATGTCTGTTAAATCAAGCTTGTCTTCTCTTCTCTTAGCTCATTTTCTTCCATACTGAGGGCACATCCCTTGTTTTCTGTTTCCTGTGGACATTATATAGAAAGTTCTATAGCATCTTCCTGTGGCACATTCCCTTCAATTTCACCCTGTGCCATCCGTTGCTCTGTCATCTGGGAGCTCACTGGCCTATTATTCCTCAACATTGACTGCATCAGAGTTTCCAGTTTCCTGTTTCTTTCCTTGCTGTCTAGCCTCAAGTAAACATTTATACTGGTTTCCTGTGTAAGGCTTCAAAATATCTTCATATGGCACCTGACCAATTGCTTGATGTTCCACTGGTTTCCCCTTACGTTGTTTACCCATTGCTCCATCCTGTTGTGGTGCTTTCTGAATTAGATTTTCTACACTGAATCCTTCACTTCACAGGTACTCCATAACTTCCGTTTCTATTTCTTTAACTCTTTTCTTATTTTTTGTATTCCAAAAGTTTCCATATCCAGATGTCTTTGCCTGTATTTCAGTTCAAATATTGGTGCTGCTCTTTTTGTATTGCTTAGTTTTGCGTTCTCATTTGCATAAATATTACACCATATTAAATCTCTTTTTCTTTCCTATGTCCATATTTCATCTTCAGGTTTCTCCTGATCTTCCTGCTTCTCCTTACTTTGGGGAATCACTCCATCCTGCTGTGATGTAACCTATGTTAAACCTTCTACACCAAAGCCTTACTTAATAGGCACTCCATAAGTTCAACTTCTATTTTTTTAACTTCTACTTTACTAATTTTCTTTTCTATGTTCCGTCTTTGTGATATTATTTTTTTATTGTAAAAATCTTCCATATCTGGATGCCTTCAACTGTATTTTTCTTTAAATATCTTTGGGGCTGCCTTCTTTATATTGATTAATTTGGCTTTTTGCTTTGCATAAATATTGCATCATATCAAATTTCTCTTTCGTTTCCACGTCCACATTTCTTTTTTATGCTTTTCAAATATCTCTTGGTTATGTTGTTTATATTTTCGCACTTCCTCAGATGCTTCTTTTTCCAAACAGATCAAGGTTTCTTGATCTATATACTGTTTTTCACAAATCTGTTGTATTAATGCACACAAATTTTCATTTGAAGCTTCTGATAGTTTTTCCTGTGAAAGTATTTTTCTTTCCTCTAATTTCTCTCTTAATCATTTTGTATATCTTGTGCCAGGAAATTCTGGGCTTTTTCCATAATAGTAACAATACATATTATTGTTGGTTGTCAGGTTGTCTGATGATTGTCTGGTACTTTTTGATAACCCCAATAATTCCCAGAGGTAGTTATCTCTAAATGCCCTATATACCTGAATAAGATATAGGTTCATAGGTGTGTACTAGTCTAATGGCCCTTGAGCCTTTATAAGCCTAGGCCATAGTATTACCCTGGCATCATGCCACCCGACCTTAATTCCCAGTGCCTCTGTCGAGTAGAGCTACTGGAGTGATCCCCGGGGTGAATTTTCTATATCCCATCCACTCATCAAGATTTCTCTTGAAGAGGGCCAGTGAGGGGCTCCGTTTGACATGTATGGGAAGTCTATTCCATAGCATGGGCAGTCTGGGTTATGAACCTGTCCCTCCAGCATGTTCTGTTGATTGTGGTAATGAGGTTGAAGTCTCTGGAGCATGTGGTGCGGAGGGATTAAGATTTCTTTAGATGTAGTATTTCTAACAGAGCTGGGTCAGACATGGCTTTGTAAGTCAAGCAGAGATCGCCTCTGAGTAGGCAATATGAGACAGAGAATAGTTGGAGTTTTTTCAATCTGTCCGTATAGGACAAGTGTTTAAGGCCTAGGAACCTCTTTGTGAGGTACTTTTGTGGCATCTTCAGTTGTTGAAGGTGTCTAGTGAGGTACATGCCAAATGGGGCATTATATTCGATGATTGGCCTAATGAGGGAAGATTAGAGGGAGACAATGACCTTTTTCTTCCTGGATGCAAAACCCTTAGTAACGAGATGTGCCACATAGAAGGACTTTCTGACCACAGTGGCAATGTGGTGGTCAAAAGAGAGGCTGCTGTCAACCTGTGTTCAAAGATCTCTTATAACACCTTCTGTGTTCAGTGGACTACCATTGATGTGGTAATTCATGGAACCAGGTTTTTCCCAATGGGGATGATTACACATTTATTTGGCAGTGAGTTTAAGGCTATGGTTCTGACACCAGTCATTGGTCTAAGTAAAGCCTTTCTGTAGGATGTCAACATCACTTGGGGAGTTAATAATAGCTCCCAACTTGCAATTGTCTGTGAAGTTTGTCAGCCAGAGTCTCCTTGTGTTGGCCTGGACTTCAGAGAAGCAGATACCAAACAGGAAATGACCCAGGACTGAACCCTGTGGGACTCCACTCAAAACTGGTCAGCAGTCTAACTTGGAGTCAGCTACTTTCACACTGCGGGTTCTCCCTATGAGCATGTTTGCAACCCACCTAGTGATGTAGGGGTTGATGCCTAGCTTAGTGAGTTGGTCTATGATTCCTGATAGGGGAATGGTATCAGAGGCCTTGGCCAGATCAAGGTAGGCTGCATTAACCACCTTGCCTTCATTCACAGCTCTAGTGACTGACTCAAAGAAGTTGACCAAATTAAGCAGGCATGATCTACCCTTCACAAAACCAAACTATGTGGGATGCAGAGTTTGGAGATTCCCTATATCCTTGTTTATTAGGTCCATGTTGATGCATTCCATAGCTTTGTATATCGGACTCATCAGGCTAATGGGGCAATATTTCCCAGGGTCTGTAGTCACTCCTACTTTGTGGAGACGGATGACTGAAGCAGTGCACCATTCGGTAGGGACAAAGCCTGAGGTGAACCTGGGATTGAACAGGACACACAATTGAGGTGCCAGTTCACTCTGTAGTTCATGTAGAACACAGCCAGGGATATTGTCAGGTCCCATAGAAGCTGTATTCTTATTTATTTATTTATTATTTATTTTTATTTTACATTTGTTGACCGGGCTAGTCTAACTGGATATATGTCCATTTTCAGTAGAGGCCCGGGGAGAAAAGCTCCAGCATAAACAGTTAAAACGTTAACAATTTATAAAAAGGACATGTATATTAAAATTACAGTACAGAGGTAGCATTGTTTATATGAATAAATATAATAATACAAATTATGGATTATAGACAATATATAAAGGTTTGCTAGGAGAAAAGTAAAGAACAATTATTAGACCACAAAACAGAGCAGGTGTAAAGAGAAAAAGAGTTGGTTTGAATGCTTAGGTTAGTGTGTGGGGATGGGATTTGAGCAGGAGGGGCATGGAATTTCAGTCTGGGTTAGAACAAGGACAGAGCCAGTGGGTTTTAAGATGTTCTTTGATATGTTTTTTGAATAGAGTAGTAGAAGCTAGGGTAGATAGTTCAGAAGGGAGCAGATTCCAGTTTTTTCCTATAGTATTAGAGAAAAGAGAGTCACCTGCTTTGTTGTTAGATTTAACTAGGGATACCAGATGCTTATTGGCAGAACGTAGTGTAGACAGATTTTTGTATGGTGAAATCAGATCGGTGAGGATAGGGGTATTATTGGGATAGTGCAGGATTTTATGGGTAATAAGTAGTTGTTTACTGAGCATAAGGTTCTGTATTTCTAGCCATCCAAGTTGTCTAAGGTTAAGGCAGTGGTGAGTTTTAAAGGGAGAGCATGTGATAAATCTAGCAATGCTATTATAACATGTAGAAAGTTTTGAGAGGTTGTGTTTAGATAAGTTAGTATATATGGCAGAGGCATAAAAGAGGGTAGAGATGAGGTGGGTCTGGGCAATAGTCTTCCTGGCTAAGGGGGTAAGGAATGGTTTAATTCTATAGAGTGAACCAAGTTTTCTGTTAACAGACTTTATGGTGGAGTTAATATGGTCATCATAGTTAAGGCGATTGTCAATTGTAACTCCTAATAGCCGGGTGGTAGTATCTGGGGTTATGTTGGTGGCATTATTACAGGTAATGGTAAAGAATGGATTTGGTGATTTATGAGTTGGCGTAAAAAGGAGTAGTTTTGTTTTTTTGGGATTAAGGAGGAAGCAGTGTTGCATAAACCAGTTTTCAACACTTTGGAATACATTTTGGGTAATTGACTGGAGGGAGGCTAGATTCTTAGAAGTACAGATTAAAGTTGAGTCATCTGCATATTGGATGCAGGTGGCTTGGGGTGTGTGTTCAAGTGAAGGTCATCGATGAATTCTTGGCCTTGGACAGTGCTGTTTTAACCTGTGCAGCAGTAATACTGGGTGCCTGGCAATCTACTGGCATTGTGATTGGTCACAGTATCACTTAGATATCTGTAAGAGACACTGTACAAGTTCAGATATTTTAGTCTTTCATAATAACTTACATTTTCACATCCATGGACAGCTTTGGTATATTTCTGCTGTACTCTTTCCAGTTTACTCATGCTTGTTTTCTTATAGGGTTTCCATGTTGTTATTCCATATTCAAGTTTGGGTCTAATGTAACTAACAAACAGACTTTATAAATCTTTTATACAACCTTTTGTTCTAAAAATATCATTATGCAGTTGGTTGATAGAGCTGAATCTACTCATATACCCAGGTCCTCAAAATAATCTACAATTTCAATCACTGTGTGCTGTATTAAATATTCTCCTTAAAGTTTATGTATACAAAATATCATATACTTAGCTTTTTATGTATTTATCAGCATATTATCCTCCTGTGCCCAAATGGTCAATTCAGTTAAATTATTTTGCAGAAATGCCTTATCTGTAACACATATAATCAGTTTACCCAATTTCAGGTCATCTGCATATAGACTGTAGAACACCTCAGATGAAAACGTAAGGTCTGAAAGATACAATCTAAGCAAGAAAGGGCCTAACACAGAGCCCTGTGGGACACCCTGACTGTAACCAGGGATTAAACCTGTCCACTTGCTGTATGATACTTGCCATGTCCTATTTGTAAACCATGCAGCTATCCATCTTATCAAGAGTACATCAATACTTAGTTATACTAATTTATCAATCAGTGTTTTGTATATGGCCTTGTCAAATGCCTAAGTTAAATCTATATAAATTACATCACAGCACAATTTTTCATTCATAGCTGATATTGTTATAGAACATCATGTTATGGGTGGTAATAGATCTATTTTCAACATATGGATGCTGATATATGGTTTCAAGCCCCAGTCTATTCAATTCTGACAATAACTTATCCAATATTAGCTTCTCCATTATTTTTCCACAACATGAAAGTAGACTTAAGGGTCTATATTACTCTGGGTTTGTCCTACTCCTCTGTCCCTTAAAGACAGGTTTAATAAGCATATGTCTCCAATGTTGAGGAATCTCCCCATATTTATATGACTTAGTGAATAATAGCTATGATGGTACCATAAGTTCTTGGTAAAGTGTTCTCAGGTCATTGTTACTAATTCCATCTCCTCCTGTGCTTTGTTTGGATCCAGTTTGCACTGTTCTTTTTCAATATAATCTAATTTGATTCCAGTATCTGGGGTTACCTGGACATCAGTATGACAACTTATCACTCCTTTTGAGGAGCCAAACTGTTTTGCATAAGATTTTGTAAATATATTTATAATCTGTTGTGTCTGAGAATAAATTTTAGAATCTGCACACATTTTATCATTTTGTATGTCTTTACTCCTTCCACATCTTATGCAGCTATAAAAAGATTTCCTATTATGCTCAATATGTTTATATAAATTTTCTTCAATTTTTTTCTTGATCTTGTCTCACACTGTGCTTAATCTGTTTGTCCATCTTGTTTATTTCAGTTTTCAAAGTTGTAGTTCGACCTCTCTTCCATTTCTTATATTTTTTGTCCCTCACCTTAATCAGATATCTTGTTCTTATGGAAATATTTCCCCCGACGTTGTTTGCCTAAATCCTGATAGTAAACATTTTTTTGGGATTTTTGCACTCAAACAATTTCTCTTTCAAAACTTTCCACATTCCATCTGCAGTTTTTTCCACTGAACACATCTGTTTTACATAGTTACTGTTTTGCTTCCATATAATCTGTAATTAACCTTCTGTGCTTTGGTTTAGATTTCATTTTGGCAGCATCATCTAGCAACAAGCTAACCTTTATAACCCCATGATCACTGCATATCAACGATGGTAAAACTTGACGTGAAGTAACAGTAGTTTCTTTAGGAAACAAACAAAGTCTAGTATGTTCCATCCCCTGGTAGGATTTTTTACAATCTGAACCAATTGTTATATGTTCCAGGTTTGTCTTTATTGTCACAGTTACACAGTCTATAGTATTGGTGTTACCACTGAACATGTAATAATCACAGGTCTGATAATTATCTTTAATCCCTATCATAACATCTCCATCTGATTTTTTTGTTAGAATGTCTGTTACAGTAAAAACATTTATACCCTGACAGAACTGGTTTTCAGCCATTGTTCTTTAACCATGTTTCACAAACAATAACAACACCAGTCTTGTGGAAACATAGCAAATTTTCCAATAAAAAATATATTTGTTTAATGCTCCTAACATTAACAACCATCAGAGATGCATCAAATGTTGCTATCTGTGAACTGTTAAATTTTTGACCTGGCAAAAATCCTGCCTAGTGTTTGTCAAATACTGCAAATATCTGTTGCAATTTGTTTCCCTTGATCTTGACAAATGCACATCATCCTGTCTGAACACGTGCACCCAAATCTAGGCTTGGATGCTTTATACCTTTCCATTTTTTAAAACAGGACATTTTTTCGATGTAGGTATTTACCCAAAACATCTTTTCATTCACAATGACCTGACTATTCATACTATAGGTGATTTGTGAAAAATATGTCCTAACATCAGTACAAGCTATCCTGTCTAAGAGGGCCATCAGTTCCCTATCAACAGTCAGAGAATCTTTGCAGATGACATAATTTGTACTGACCTCTACTTCCTTACATTAAGGTATTCCAAAGCTTGTCTCATATTCTCTATATTTGCTCCTGGCAGGCATAATACTATTCAATGTTCATTATCTTCTCTGCAAATATAAGTATCAGTTCCTCTAATAATTGAATTTCCAGTTACAAGAATATATTTGCTGGCCAGCTCTGAAGAATCTTCAGCTTCTTCTAATACAGTCATATCTGATCTATCAATTGTTATGAAGGATAGAAAAAATCTGTTGTAGCTGTTGTGGCATTTTGGTTATAAAACCGCTGACCTTCACAAGTGTGGTAAAGCCTCTAATTGTTTTTCATAAAGACAGGCCTTGACATAGAGGTCAGACTTGAGTTCATTGCCCCAATGACCCTAAGAAGCTTTGTAGATTGCATCATTTGAACTGGTAAGTGATCCCCAAATGTAAGAACCAAGCCTGCTTCAGATGGAAATGAGGTTCGTTTTGTACTGACGTAATAAAAGTAAGGTTCAGAACTCATGGTCATTGGCTCATTGTCCTGTAAGTCCATTGAATACCTTATGTACCAAACTACTCAATTTTGCATCATCACATGAGAACCCTTAATCCTACAAAACAGCTTAGGTAATGTGTCTTGTGTTTTTAAATATGTATCTAAGTATCACGCAATTCTATTGCAACATTCTCACAAATACATTTTATTTTTGAAGTCTTTTTTTCCCACTGAAATAATTTTACAACATTTCAGACAGAAAGAGATGATCTGAGTCACTAACACAATAATGATGTATGCATTAACATTCGTAATTCCACTATTCTGAAAGGCTTTGAAAGTAAATGAAGTGGTTTTATTTCCTGGATACATAACTTTTTTCTATTTTCTATCTATCTAGTTATTTACTTACTTATTTATTCATATATTTTGTTAGTTTGTTAACAGGAATAAAACACTGACTTACCTGGTTTTCATACAGAATATGTAAAATAACACATAATTTCATATCACAGGTTCATAGGAGGTTACTAGGTTATTGACTCAAAGGTCTTTACAAGGCTAGTTGTATGTACCCAATATGACACTAAAGGAAGGATATTACCTAAACTTGAGGTATTAATTAGCAATGACTGCCCATATCTAGGGGGGTCATAGGTGAAATCCCTGGCAGATATTTATGGTCTCCCATCCAGTCATCCAGGCTATGCTTAAACAGAGTCATAGAGGGACTCTGTTTTATGTGGATTAGTAGCCTATTCCAGAGGAGTGGCAACCTCTAAGAGACAAAACTGTCTCCCCAGTAGGTCCTATTTATGTTACAGGCCAGGTTAAGGTCCTCGGAGTGGATGACCCTGGCCCATTTGACTTGTGGATGTGCAGCATTTCCATTAGGTTTGGATCAGAGATTGCTCTGTAGGCCAAGCAGAAGTCTCCCCTAAGTATTCTGTATTCTCCTGAGTATGGTGACAGTGACTTCAGTCTGTCAATGTATGACATGTGCTGGAGACCCTGAATTTTTTTAGCTAGAAATCTCTGAGGTTTCTCAAGTTGCTCCTGGTGCCTGGTAATGTACATACCAAAGGGGACATTGTACACTATTGCTGGCTTGATGAGGGATGAGTACAGAGGAGTTATAACCTCTTCCGCTCTTGAGGCAATTCCTTTGCTAATGCAGTATGCGATGGGGAATACTTTCCTTACCACAGTAGACAAATGGTGGTCAAACTTAAGGCTACAGTCAACTTGCGTTCCCAGGTCTCTCACTACTTAGTTGTTACTGGGGGTAACTGCAGGGGTATCATTTTTACCGAATGGATGATAATGCATTTTTTAGCATTGAGTTTGAGACCATCTCTTTGGCACTAATCACTGGTTTGTGTAAGCCCCTCTTGAAGTATATTGACATTGTTTGGGGATTCAATGACTGTACCTAATTTGCAGTCATCAGCAAATTTAGTCATCCACAGCCCTTCAGTTTTGGCCTAAACGTCTGAGAAGTATATTCCAAACAATAGGGGGCCCAGCATTGACCCCTGTGGAACCCCACTGGTGACAGATCTGCTGGTTGAGGTATAGTCCCCAATTTTGGCTGTGTGTGACCTGTCAGTGAGTCAGTTAGCAACCCACCTAATTTTATAAGGGTTGATAGTCAACTGGGACAGTTTATCAATGATGCCAGAATGTGGAACTGTGCCAAAGGCCTTGGCTATGTCCAGATAGGCTGTATGCACAGATTTTCCTTCGTCTATGGCTCTGGTTACATTTTTGAAGAAGTCCATCAGGTTTAGCAAGCAAGACTGCCCTTGACAAAACCAAACTGTGTCGGATCAAGCATTTGGAGATCACCTATATCCTTATTTATAAGGTCCATGATGATTTATTCCATGGCCTTACAGATGAGGCTGGTTAAGCTTATGAGTCTATAGTTCCCAGGGTCTGTTGCTGTGTCCCCTTTATGATGGTGATGATGGTGATGATGGTTGCTGTTCTCCATTCAGTAGGGAAAAAAATCAGTACATAAGCTGTGGTTGAAAAGAGTACCTAATGAAGTCGCTAATTTGTGTTTTAGACCATTTAAAACACAACCTGGGATGCCATCTGGTCCCAAAGAGGCTGTGTTTTTTGGCCTTAGAGACAGAATTAATGACTTGCTCTTTGGAGATGCAAGGTGGGGGAAATGTAGAGAGAATGCTTTGTCGAATGTATGGAGGGGACAGGGGTTGAAATTTTCACCAAACCTGTCAGCTAACAGGCTAACTATTTTTGTAGGATCAGTGTGTGTGTGCTGCCATCCACAACTAGTTTAGCACACATCTGGGTCATACCTTTTAGGTTGCAGATATAGCTAAAGAATGCTAACTTATGGTTGTCTTTAGCTATGGCTGCTAAATATTTTGCAAAGTTACCCTCAGAGGATTTTACAGGTTGTCTTATTTGCTTGTTCAAGCAGATGAGAGTGTTTTCCAGTGCTGAGACCTCTCTTTTTATTCTTGACAGCAACTTCTTCCTCTTTTTGTATAACCGATTAATGCTAGATGTCCACTGGGGGGGGGGGGGGGGGCTTGTTTTTTCTTGAGGATTCTATTTTGATCTTATCAGCTACAGCTGTGTCTATACATTTATAGAAGTATTTGTACACAGCATAAGTGTATACCTTAGTATAGTTGTCAATGACATCTGTGAGAACGGGTGCTTGGAAGTTGCTTATGTGATCCCTTAGGAAGGTATAATTAGCTTTGGTAAAATTTTTTAGCCTGATTTCTCCTAAGAGGGGTTCAGGTGTTACTGCTACTTCAAATGTGACTGATTTGTGATCAAATTTAACCAGTGACGGTCCTGCACTTGTGGTGGTGCAACAGTCACTCATGTTGGTGAGAGGCAGGTCGAGAATGTTTAAGCCTCTCGTGGTATTGCATACTTTTTGTTCCTGGGCATTTGTGTTAACAAAGTCCAGGAACCTATGTGTGAGCATGCTGGAACTCATATACATTTCTCCGTCAATGGTGGGATAGTTAAAAATCGCCCATAACTAGAGTGTTTGGCTGTAATTGGATTGATTTGAGTAGGTCCAAATAAGCAGCGTGGGTATCCTGGTTCACTGAGGGGGGTCGATAGCTAATAATTATTTGGAAGGGGGTCTTACCCACAGTTAGTTGAACTTGGAGTAACTCCATGGAGTCTTCCTGTCTAACCAGTCTAGAGGTGTAATTTGTCTTTGATGAAGATAGACATTCCTCTTCCTTTGTTTCTCACACATTCATTTTGCAGTTTGAAAGTGTGGAAGGCCCTGAACCAAGTTTCAGTGACTTTACAGACGTCAACATCCTCCAGGGAGAGGAGTGCTTCCAGAGAGTGCAGTTTCTGATTTAAACTCCTAGCATTTAGCAGCGTAACCCTTAATTTATGTGTTTCTGATTTAAACTCCTAGCGTTTAGCAGCATAACCTTTAATTTATTTGTGTTTCTGATTTAAACTCCTAGCGTTTAGCAGCATGACCCTTAATTTATTTGTGTTTCTGATTTAAACTCCTAGCGTTTAGCAGCATGACCCTTAATTTATTTGTGTTTCTGATTTAAACTCCTAGCTTTTAGCAGCGTAACCTTTAATTTATTTGTGTTTCTGATTTAAACTCCTAGCGTTTAGCAGCGTAACCTTTCATTTATTTGTGTTTCTGATTTAAACTCCTAGCGTTTAGCAGCACAACCCTTAATTTATTTGTGTTTCTGATTTAAACTCCTAGCGTTTAGCAGCGTAACCCTTAATTTGTTTGTGTTTCTGATTTAAACTCCTAGCGTTCAGCAGCATAACCTTTAATTTATTTGTGTTTCTGATTTAAACTCCTAGAGTTTAGCAGCATGACCCTTAATTTATTTGTGTTTCTGATTTAAATTCCTAGCGTTTAGCAGCATGACCCTTAATTTATTTGTGTTTCTGAATTAAACTCCTAGCGTTTAGCAGCATGACCCTTAATTTATTTGTGTTTCTGATTTAAACTCCTAGCATTTAGCAGCATGACCCTTAATTTATTTGTGTTTCTGATTTAAACTCCTAGCGTTTAGCAGCATGACCCTTAATTTATTTGTGTTTCTTATTTAAATTCCTAGCGTTTAGCAGCATGACCCTTAATTTGTGAGGGATATTTTCATGTCAGAAATTTTGTTCTTGAGACCTTGCCTAAAAAAGGCACTATGGGGGAGGCAAATGCATTAGCTGGTAATCGAAAGCCTAGATGTGAGAGGTGAAGACCATCTCTGGCAAAGCAGCAATGTTTATCTACCATGTCATGCAAAAGTAAAAAGTGACAGTCAAAAAATTACACAAACGCTGGAAGATAAACTGTTTATGTAAAAAACACGGCAAAGCTTTCAGGTCAAAAACCCTTCTTCAGTGCATACATTTCAATAGTAAAAACACAATGAATATATAGTATGGGTCTATGTCACATGACTTGCAACCAAACAGTCATATGACCATTACATTCAAATAAAGATAAAAATAAAATATAAAAAATACTTTTTCATTTTAATTTACTTTGCTGTAAAAACTTCAAAACAGGTTTTAATGTTATAACATCATTGAAAGCTTTGCCGTGTTTTTTACATAAACAGTTTATCTTCCAGCGTTTGTGTAATTATCTACCATGTCATCCCAGGGTGACAGGAACTGGATTCCCTTAGAATGACACCAGAAACTAAGCCAATTGTTGAAGTCAATCATTTTTTGTTTTGTACTGTGGTATCATCCTGGGTGAGGGTAGAATGCTGCTCAGGGCTAGGGACATACCTGCCTGGGACACATTCAGAGAGTTGAATCATGTCTGTCTTCATATAGTCCAGTGAGGTATGTCTTAAGTCATTCACACCAACATGAACTATAACACAGTAATAACAGTGCTTGTTGTTGAGAGACTTGAGTGCATGTGTGGTCTGATGGATGTTGGCACCCTATAGACAGCTGACCATAACCTTCTTGTCCAGTCTGGTTAGTGAGACATCTGTGTGTCTAACAATGGCATCACTTATGACTAAAAAATTTGGTTTAGATGCACTTTGCCTTAGTGGCTTATTTGGTGAGACACTGGTGCTCATGTTATTATGTGTATTGAGTGCTGTAGGTGCTGTATTATATGTAGCAAATTTGTATTTGAAAGGTCTTTTGGGTTTAGGTAGGTTTCTGGTGAGTACCTCTGCATATGATGGTTTATGTGCTGAGTGCATGGTTTGCGAAGGAGGTGTAGTACGTGAGCTGACAACCTGCTCAGTGTTACTGTTCTGTATGCGAGAGAGCAAGGATTCCAGATTATTAGTGTAGATGCATCTCTCACAAACTGTACTTGGGTGATTTAGGAGTAGAATGTTGTCAGTGCACAACGCCTCAGGATACCTATTTTAATCAGGCTGGTAGGAGTAATGGCTGGAACCTGACCACCCATAAAGCCAGGTAAAAGTCTATTTTAACAGTGGGGGAAGGAATGGAGGGGTGTGGTATGGGTGGGTGCTCTAAACCGAGTCTGTACTAATTTGGTGCTCAGTAGGTGTCTGTACTAATAAAGGCTCTCTAAATAGTAAGAGACAATTAGAGAGTGGGAGGTGTTGGGACTGTTCAAGTGACAAAAGTGCAGTTGAGGTGCTCTTCGAGCACATAAGAGCAAATTATGGACTTCTCAGGTAGATCACAGCAGCTTCTAAGGGAAAATTTATCTTCTGAAGTTTTGGCATCTATAACCGGAAATATTTACCCCCCCCCCCCTTGTGGTACGGGCACAGATTAATACAGGTGAGCAGAGGCTGGTCGCCAAACTCTATGGAACTGTGTGAAAACAAGTGCAAACCTGCACAAAAGCAGGGCTTATGTAGCAATAGTGTTCAAACTTTTTAACAATTTAACCAATTATAAAGCTCAAAACTGAGCCCTGCTGCAGCAGCCTTCAATCAGATGAGTCTGAACTGCACTCTCCTTCCACAAGGGTGCAGGGGGGCCCTCTCCAACACAGGATATCCTGGTTTAGTGTTCAATTATACAAACAGAATTAGATTTAGCAGGACTGAATCTAGTCTATGCTATAGCAAAGTGCAACAAATCAGCAATACATGAAAAATATAGTTTAAAAGTGCAAAATACAGTGAAAACTTGTACTTATGGTTAGCAGAAAGCCTTGGATGCCTGTCAGAAAAATATGTATTAATGTGTGTGCTTAATGCTAATTAGAAACTAAATGAGTTAACACGTTTTTCATTCTATTTTATATGCACTATTTTATATACAGCTTAATTTCATATGAGACTAAAGATGCTTTTGAAACTGCAGTGTGCTTTCTGAAACTTGCAAGATGCCCTCTGACCTAGTAATTGCTAGCACAACAATATTCATGTTTATGCCTTTTGGAAATGAGAAGCAGGTGATTATCTGCTAGGTCACGAAGCAATGAATGAACAATACCATATTATGTAATGTAATGATTTTGAACAATTAGCTCTGTTTGAAGTATGAGAACACACACAGCTGCAGAAGGAAGAGATAAAACAGACAAAGGACTGTTGGAGAAACGAACTGCAATCTATACTTGCTTTGTGCTCAAATTAGCCATAGTACCTTGAATGGTAACATTGCATATATCTAACCGGTGGTAGCCAAGGCCACGTTGTTTTTCTTAGGAAGTTTCTCACAAAAATTGATAGTACAAGCAGAATATTATACAAAGAAGCAATACGAAATGATGATGTTAAAACTTGTGATTTACCATGTCAGCTTGGTAGGCAATGTCTTATTAGAAAATGTATAAAAATGCTTGCATTTCCTGATTCTAGTCAGACAAACTCTGTATTAGCACGTTTTTGTCGCCTTGCTGCAAGATTAAAGTGCCTTAACCTGAACCTACAGTGTATAGATCATTTTTAAAGTATATTTTTCCTTTGACAGATTGGTCCTTCGAGCCGGAAACATATCTCTCACTCTAGCTCAGGTCAGAATTGGGCCCGGTGGCATGAACCCATATGGAGAAGAGGCCACATCGGTTCTTCTGCTTTGAAAGACCTCCGACTGAATTGTCGTTCAAAAGAGGCCAGCCACTGTTTCTGATCTGTGATCGGAGGACGAGTCAACGTTCCAGTGGGATCAAGACACGGAGGCTCAGGTAAGGAGGAATTTACCTTTTTCTGTTTTAGATCAGGGACTTGTTACAGTATTATTATAAACCAAACCAGGTATCAGCAAAGCCAACGCTGACAAGTGAACAAAACAAAAATTTAATAAAGTAAAATAAAGCCCTTTTCATTTGCCTTGTTAGCAAACTTCTTCAGACAATGTTACCATGTTACATTCAGGTTATATATACCTCCCCCTTATTTAATTAAATAATTAATTAAACAAATTAAGTTAAATTGAGTTAACTTCAAATGGAAGTTAACTTCAGAAAAGATACTTCTCTACATTACTTAATATAACTTAATATATAATGAATACATCCACCTACTTAAATACAAATATATAAAATACTTCTAAAAAACTTTTCTATATTTAAAGTTAATAAAAAATAGTATTTATGATTAAATTTTATAAAAACTTTAAAACCATCTTGTGTTAAATTAATTTACCATATAGGTCCTTAAAATTCTTAGATATTAAGCACATTTTGGATATGAAGTTTAAAGCATGAAATTAATGCATAAAATTAATATAAACAACCAATAATACCAAATCCATAACAAAGTAAATGTTTACTTTGTTATGGATTTGGTATTATTGGTTGTTTATATTAATTTTATGCATTAATTTCATGCTTTAAACTTCATATCCAAAATGTGCTTAAGTATCTCTAAGAATTTTAAGGACCTATATGGTAAATTAATTTAACACAAGATGGTTTTAAAGTTTTTATAAAATTTAATCATAAATACTATTTTTTATTAACTTTAAATATAGAAAAGTTTTTTAGAAGTATTTTATATATTTGTATTTAAGTAGGTGGATGTATTCATTATATATTAAGTTATATTAAGTAATGTAGAGAAGTATCTTTTCTGAAGTTAACTCAATTTAACTTAATTTGTGTAATTAATTATTTAATAGCGCTTTATTTTACTTTATTAAATTTTTGTTTTGTTCACTTGTCAGCGTTGGCTTTGCTGCTACCTGGTTTGGTTTATAAATTTACTTTTCGTTTATTACTTGTTACAGTATTGTTTTTGTCAGGGAGATTTGTATGTGCAGATCAGGGACAAAAAAGATTGCTGTCTTATCATAGATCAGGGAAACAGAATAGGTAGGCAGTTATTTTAGATAAACTGTGAAAAAGTGTAAGTCGTGGTACCACGTGATAAAAAGGGTTACGTAACAATTTCTAACTTAGCTAAGGCAACATGGGAAATCAGTGCACAAAAAGTTCCCGAGACCTGCCCTTAACCGAAGACGCGAAATATATGCAATTACAGCATGCCGATAATGTTAGGTATTATACAAAATGGGTTAATAAGTACAAATTTGATGGTAATCTAGATAAACTTTCACTTATTAAACTTGTTAGACAACTTAAAACAGATGCGAAAGGTCAGCTAAAAAGGCAACGACAATTAGGAGTCCCTCAGGCACACAGGTGGCTTGAGGAAGCAAACCGCAGGGAACAAAAGATTAAAAATTCAAAAGCAATGTTTTTAGATAAAGAAGACAATAACATGGTAATAGCAACAGCCCCTCCACCCCCTCCACTTCCCTTGCCAGAATATGAAGTGAATGGACAAGCTGATCCACCTCCGCTATACCCACCTGTTCCTGCAAAACCAAAACCGTTTGTCAGAGATCCTATCGAGACCAGGTCTCGAGCATGCAACTTAAGAGGGGATATTGAATTGTATGAAATAAATAAAAATTCACAAGCTATGAGTGAAGAAGAGATATGTCCACTCATAGAAGTACCAATTCCGCAGGCAGGACAGGACCCAGCTCTTCTAGTATATAGACCGTGGACACCGGAAGACATCTGGAAAGCCACAGAGGGAATTCCCCATCCAAAAGTTAATTTTAGAAAATTCTTAGAAGACTTACAGGGCATGAGGTTAAGTTACCATTTGAATGGAGAGGAAGTAGAGAAAGTAGTCAGACAAAATGTACTTCCAGATTGGCACATGATCAGTGGCAACTGGAATCCCTGTGACGCAGAGCTTGGACCACTCCCACATAGTAACGCAGAACTGGACAACAGAGTGAAAGGTCTGACAGACCGAATCTCTGAGAAAAGGAAGCCTAGGGCTGATTGGACTTGCATTAATCAATGCATACAACAAGAAGGTGAAACTGTTGATAGATATTATGCCAGATTATTAGAATGTTTTAATAACCATTGTGGAATGCAGGTACCTGAAGACCAAACCATGATTCCCCATATGAGCAGCAGCTAAATAATGCATTTTTGAAAGGCAGTATTGCACCCATTAGCAGCTTTATTACAAAGCACATGGTAGATAATCATACAAGTAGATTATAGTCATTACTTGAATACGCAAGACATTCCAAAAGGCATTTTAATAGCAAAAAGAAAAAGAAAACTCAAGTATTTGCAGTAGAAGACGGATCAGAAGTCTTTGTAGTACAAACTGGGAAGAAGAGTAAGAAAAATGCCCAGGGAAACAAACAATCTGATAAACGGCCAGAGGACTTTGAAGAGAGAAAGAAAAGGGGTGAATGTTTTAAATGCGGGAAAAAGGGACATTTAGCAAGGGATTGCAGGCAAAATAAAAAGGTAACCACAGAAGACAAGGATGGTGAGGACTGACTATATGATA
The DNA here is from genome assembly GCF_019279795.1 of Protopterus annectens. Lineage (NCBI taxonomy): Eukaryota > Metazoa > Chordata > Ceratodontiformes > Protopteridae > Protopterus > Protopterus annectens. The sequence goes on along the minus strand of NC_056745.1, from coordinate 1,461,388,595 downwards.
GTCAAGAATCACTGAAGAGGAATAATCAAGAAAAGACAAGTGCAAATGTGATAGAAGGAGTAGAGGATGTGATAGAAGGAGTAGAGGACATGATAGAAGAGGTAGAGGATGTGATAGAAGAGGTAGAGGACGTGATAGAAGAAATAGAGGATGTGCATGAAATCACAGATAATGAAGAAAATGAAATTTTAGACTTGGCATTATTGAGCCTAGAGCTCTACTTAGCAGACACAAAACCGCAAATTACACTTCTGGTAGAGGGGAGGGAAGTTAAATTCCTGTGTGACTCAGGGGCTTCACGGACCCTGATACAGCCTTCCAAACTACCAGAAAATTCAGAATCACTTGACTACATATTAGTGAAAGCAGCTAATGGACAGCTGTATCGGGAGCCACTCTACCACAACATAGCGATAACTGACCCTGTTTCAGGGATGACCCACAAAAGCAAAATTGTTGTTTCTGCAAAATGCCCAGTAAATCTTTTGGGCATAGACCTAATGCAGATATTTGGCATAGCCATAGTTCCAACTAAGCAGGGTATGGAAGCACAGTGACAAATGGATACTTTTGTAGTGCGACCGGAGGGTGAAACATTTTATTGGTACAGCCAGGACTTAGTTACGACTGGTCCAGGGGCATTAACCGAAAAACTGATGAACGTAGCCATCAGTAAATCCCCCTTCCTTGACATTGATAAACAGCATTTGTTGCATTGCACTCTATATTACTGTAGCAAACCAGAACCTGATAAAGAATATGAGCAAGAACTGTTTAAAAACCATGCTAACAGATTAGTATTATGAAATTTGTACTGGGACACAGAAGGAAACAGTGTAGTGAGCTGTTCATTGCCCCAGGAATTCCTAGCACTTTACAAATCTAATCGATTACCACATGTGAGTTTAACTAAAGATAGAAATGTGAAGTGGGCAGACCTAGCAGAAAAAGTCACAAGGTGGGAAAAGCAGACAGAGTTAGAACTTTCCGAACAAGGAGTACAAAAGCAGAAACTAAATTGGATAACGCAGACACACCCAGCTGTACACTCACAGGCAAGTGAGGACAGCTGAGTAGCACTCTTACTAGAGGAAGAGGAAAAAGCCTTACGAGACATACCAGAGACTCTCTGGTCAACAGGGAAATCAGATGTAGGACTTATTCGTACAGCAGGACCAGTTACTATCATGCCAAAATCAGCATTTAGACCTCAAAAGAGACAGTATCCCTTGAGAAAGGATGCAGAAATAGGAATCAAACCTATAATAGCAGCCTTACTTAAGGAAGGAGTCTTGACAGAATCTCCCGATTCACCATGTAATACACCCTTATTTCCTGTTAGGAAAGCAAACAGAGAATGGCATATGGTCCAAGATTTACAAGCTGTAAATGACGCAGTTATACCCAGGGCACCTACGGTGCCAGATCCACACACTTTATTGAATGATTTGAAACCTCAACAAAAGTATTTTTCTGTGGTAGATATTAGCAATGCATTTTTCTCAATACCGATACACCCTGACAGCCAACATTGGTTTGCATTTACATTTCAGGGAAAAGGTATACATATACATGACTACCACAGGGATATTGTGAAAGTCCAACAATATTCACACAAGAAATGGCAAGTAACCTGGCGGGATTTATCCCACCGAAAGGCAATCAGATTTTACTTTATGTAGATGACATTCTGCTGGCAGCCCCCACCCAGCAAGAATGCAGAGAGGATACCATAGCATTACTACAATTTTTAGCCACTCAAGGACACAAGGTAAACAAAAACAAACTGCAACTTTGGAAAAGACAGGTCAAATATCTGGGATATGTAATATCTAAAGAAGGCAGAATATTAGATGAAGACAGAAAAACAGCAATATTACAAGCACCTAAACCAACTACCAAGAAGGAAATTATGTCCTTCCTGGGTACTACTAACTTTTGTCGGAGTTGGATTCCAAACTATGCCTTGAATCTGCTCCACTGACCAACTTGATATTCAAAAAGCCTATGGCAGCACAAGATTTATTACAGTGGACACCAGAAGCAGAATCAGCTTTCTGCAAATTGAAACAACTGATAGCTTCTACATTAGTTTTAGGATTACCAAACTATCATAAACGATTTTTCCAAACTGTAGATTGTAAGCAAGGTTATATGACATCAGTGTTAACACAGCAGCATGGGGACAAACAACGCCCCATAGCTTACTATTCATAACAGCTAGACCCAGTGGCGCGATCCCTGCCCCACTGTGTACAAGCAGTAGTCGCAGCTGCAATGGCAGTGCAGGCTTCAGCCTCAGTAGTATTGTTCCACCCTCTCACATTGAGAGTGCCTCATGCAGTCACAATTATTTTACTGCAAGAAAAAGTAGCATATCTTTCTCCTGCTAGACATCTTTCCTGTATGACTATACTGTTGAGCCAACCTCATATGACAATTGAACGATGCACAACTTTGAATCCGTCAAACTTGCTCCCAACCCCTGCAGATGGCAAACCACACTGCTTTCTGCAGGAGATTGAGCAAAAGACACTACCTAGAAAAGATCTCACAGATGTTCCCTTGGATGATGCCAAGGTGACATACTATGTGGACGACCCGTGCAGGAGGGGTCCTACAGGACAGAATCTACTGGAGTATGCAGTAGTTTCTGATACTGAGATTTTAGAAGCAAAGTCTTTACAACACAACATATCTGCACAAGCAGCAGAATTGATTGCTTTGACAAGGGCATGTACCTTGGCAAAAGGTAAACGAGTGAACATATTTACTGACAGTCAGTATGCTTTTTCTACTGTACATGTTTTTGCGCAGCAGTGGAAAAACAGAGGAATGATAACATCTACTGGTAAACAAATTAATCATGCGCAATTTATTTTAGACTTGTTAGACTCTACTCAGTTACCTCAGAAAGTAGCTATTTGCAAATGCGTAGCTCATACCAAGCAACAGGATAGAATTTCAAAAGGTAATGCGAGGGCTGATACAGCTGCAAAACAAGCAGCGTCAGCTTCAGAAGTATTTCTTTTGAGTAAGGAATTACAACCATCTGATATTTTAGACTTAGAAATGTTAAAAACAGTGCAGACACTTGCTACAAATGTAGAAAAACAAAAGTGGATAAAACGAGGAGCAATCCTTGAGAAGGGACTGTACATCTCCAAAGAAAAGAAACTGATTTTACCATCTAACTTGTTTAGATATGCAGCTTTGTTGAGCCATGGGCAGTGCCATGTCTCAACAGGGGGGATGGTACAGTTAGTGAATCGAGTGTTTACAATGTATGGATTTACAAACTACACAAAAATTTTTTGTGCAGCATGCCATGTTTGTAACAAGCATCATGCACAAGGGGCACTGAAACCTAAGCAAGGGAGTTTCCCTACACCACCGTATCCATTCCATACTATTTGTATGGAATTTACAGAGCTCAACAAATGCGAAAATAAGAAGTACTGCCTTGTCATTATAGATATGTTTTCCAAATGGGTGGAAGCTTTTCCAGCTAAAAATCCAGATGCAGCTACTGTTGCAAAAGTCCTCAAAGAAATTATTCCTAGATTTGGCATACCGGAAAAGATTTATAGTGACAATGGCACACACTTTGTAAATCAAACTATACAACTTAGCCGATATTTCGGGATTTCTCTGAAAAATCATTGCACATACCACCCCCAATCTGCAGGATTAGTAGAGAGGCACAATGGGGTTTTGAAAAACAAACTTAGGAAATTGATTAGTGAGACACAAAAGAACTGGGTGCACTGTCTACCTCTGGCACTGTTGAGCATGAGAACTGTTCCAAATGTAAAAGGGTTAACTCCTTTTGAAATTCTGTTTGGGAGGGCATATTATACACCTCAATGGAAACTTCTCATGCCTACAGAGCAGGAGGGTGACAGTTCACTTGCAGAGTATATGAGGCGATTTTTGAATAACAAACTTTTGCAGTTAAATTCTGTTTCAGATAAAGAACAAACCAGACCATTGGAAGCAGCAATAGCCCCAGGCACATGGGTCTGGGTGAAGGTTGTGAAGAAAAAGAACTGGAGTTCTCCAAAGTGGGAAGGGCCGTACCAGGTACTACTGTCGACACCCACTGCAGTCAAGATTGCAGAGCAAGTGTCCTGGATTCATCTGACATACTGTAAACTGGTTAAGAACTTTGAACTGGACAAAAACCTTGTTACTGTTGTACAACAAGAACAAAATGGCCAGGTATAGAGTAAATAGAGATGCAGAACGACCTCAGAAAATTTGCATGATTATTCTGATAGCTATACTGATAACATTGATCTTTTTGCTGTGGCCTTTCCTTTTCCCAGCCACAAGAGTTTAACTGATCAAACGTGATGCATTACTCATAGACTGGCAACCAAACTTTAACACTTACCAAGCAATTAAATATGTGTATGCTGAGACTTTTAATGTTTCGAACTGCTGGATTTGCACAGCTATACCAACAGCATACCGGGGATTATTAATGACTGCTGTCCCATTAGGGGTCAGTGAGACCTGGGAAAACTTGATTTTTGATACTACAACTGTGAAATCACAAGACAAAATAGCATTGTACCTACCTGTTACACAAAAAGGGATTGTATGGTTTTACAAGAATGACACTATTCAGGTGGGTTGGAGCAATGGCAATGTGACTGTTTCTTATAAATGTTATATTAAAGCCAGTAAGACTAAAACTATTTGTGATACAAACTATGACACATATTTCACGAAGATGCATAGAAATGTTGACGAGATACAACATAATCCTGTTCTTTTAAAGCAGCTTTCTATTATTGATAAGAAAATGTTTCATGCAGGGCAAGCTTATAGCAATACTAAAGTAGAGAATTGTTATTTTGTTTGTGGGAAAAAACGCATATAAATGGCTACCTGAGAATTGGTCCGGCAGTTGTTTTTTGGGTTACCTGGTTCCGGCTATACGACACACTGCAGCTTTGCCTCAGGAAAAAATTTGAAACGTCAGAGAGGTCAGCAGTAAACCTAGAAGTCCAATTAAGAGACCCGAGAATCCAGTAGGACGAATCGAAGCAGGGTGGAGAAACCATAACTCTGTAAAAAACAAAGATAAACTGACACACATGGACTTGAGTGACACCATTATATCATGGGCAGGCATAGCCCCTGCATATGGTGAAGTGAAATCGATTTGGGAGCTGAGAAAACTGTCTAAACTTCTCAAGGTCATGAGCAATGCAACTTTTTCTGCTCTCAAATTAGTGACCGATGAACTGAATGCTATGAGAACTGTGGTGCTTCAGAACCGCATGGCTTTCGACTTCACCCTAGCTGCGAGAGGTGGTACGTGTGCTTTAATCAAAGAAGAATGCTGTTTGTATATTCCTGACAACCAGCACGAAATAAACGATCATCTTGAGGTGATCCAGCAAGTGTCGACCATGATCAAACCAGGCCCAAACCCTCTGATGGACTTTTTCCTGAATTTGTTTGGGGGGGTGGGGGTTCCATCCTAATGAACATCCTGATTGCCATTTGTGTGGGATTACTCCTATTAGGAGCATGCATTTGTTGTGGTATTCCCTGCATGAAAAAGTTAATCAAAGAATTTATAGATATATCAGTTTCTGAGACTTTGTATCAAAGTACTGAAATTGAAGAATTCTTGAAAAGTGAAACACTTTCATAAGTTTAAACTGAATGACTCTCTTAACTGCAAATCCTGAATGGAAGAGGTTAAGAGAAGAAGCAAACTGTTTATTCTTTTGAAAATAGAATTAAAAAGTATTAACAGGGGGGAAATGTCAGAATGCAAAAAAAAAAAAAAAATTATCCTTGTTTCCCGTCTTTCCTGACCTAGAGTAGTCCAAATACAGACTTTGCTGTATTCTGGACTTTTGGAAAGTTCATGTGTTGCCCATTTCCTTTCTTGGATAAAGTGAGGCTTCTTTGTTCACCAGTGGCAGTGGGGAGCTGGGAGCAGCCTATCTATCCCTGGAGGAGTGTTCCCAGCACAAGAATCTGGTAGTCCATTGGCCATTTTGGGCCAATTTCTAACTCTTTCAAGTTCCCCTGTATAAAACCCTCTTTAGCACGGCTTTGCGCAATTTTGCGCATAGCGCAGCATCGGGCAGCGCCGCTTAATTGGGTTTAAGCCATTCTCTGCTCCACAAAGTCTGCTCTTCACTTTTTCCCTTAGAACTGATCTAGTTCTCATGATAAACACCCTATTCCCACTCTAAAGCCTGGTACTTGCTCACTAAAGCAATTATATGTCAGCACTAAAAAATTAAAAGCACTACACCCTCACAAACTCCCCTTGAGTACTTTGTTCCCCATTGACCCTTTTTTTCAATTATAAAGGAATTCCCAATACTATTCTAGCATGTCCAAAGGTCAGTTGTCAATCTCCTCTCTGGTCCAGCTGGTGAATCTGGGAATCTTGAGGCAATGTTACAACTGCCTCATGTACACAGACAACCCTCTCCTTCTCCCAACAAATTCCAACATATGTGAGAGATGCAACCATATAGCCAAACTGGAGGCTAAGCTCTCTCAACTCAGTACTGGTGTAACCAGTCAGGAGGAGAAGGAAACCGCACTCACTACAATTCCAGTCTCACATATACCTACCACGACAGCAAACCAAACACATAAACACACAAAAACATACTCGGAGGCTCTAAATAAAAATCTGCCTAAGCAGCAGAGACCTCCAAAGCAGACACCCAAGCAACCGCTACCCCAAAACAAAACACGTGCAACACATAGCTCACAAAGCCAGTGTGCCGAACAGTCACAGCCCTTAAGGCTAAACAACACACCTAAAACCAAAAACGAAGCAGAATCCAGACCAAAATATACTAATAACCAACAACCACAAGCCTGGATAAACGAAGCAGGATGAACATCCTGCTTCGTTTATCCAGGCTTGCGGTTGTTGGTTAAACAACACACCTGATACACTTGTAATAGGTGACTCTGTCGTCAGGCACACTGACGTCCCGCTCACCAGGCTGAACAAGGAGAAGGTCACGGTGAGCTGCCTGTCAGGCGCTAGGATCCGCCACATAACACAAGCACTCAGGTCACTCCAAGGCAAGTACAAATATGACTCAGTCATTGTCCATGCTGGTGTGAATGACCTGAGACGTACCTCCCTGGACTACATGAAAAGAGACATAGAGAAGCTCTCTGAGCATGTAGCCCAGGACGGTATGACCCTGACCTTCAGTAGCATCTTACCCTCACCAAGAATGATGCCACAATATGAAGACAAGATGATCAATTTCAACAATTGGCTTAAGTATTGGTGTCATTCAAAGGGGATCCAATGCCTGTCTGCCTGGGATGACATGCTCGACAAGCCATGATGCTTCGCTAGGGACAGCTTGCACCTGTCACCCCTGGGCTTTCAGATATTGGCAAAGGCTCTTGCCACCCCCGTAGTGCTATTTTTAGGCAAGGCTCAAAAGAAAAACCCACCTTCATAGGTATCACAAGGGATAAGAAACTAAGAGTAATGCTACTCAATGCCAGAAGTCTAAACCTCAAAATGCACGCACTCGAAACTCTCCTTAGCATGGAGAACATCGATATCTGTGCAGTAACAGAAACCTGGTTCAAGGTTCCCGAGAGCACCCCAGTACTACCAAGTTATACCTCATACCATGTTTTTCGGCCCCAAAACTTGGACCGAACCACAAAAGGAGGGGGAGTATCAATATTCGTCAAAGATACCCACACCTCCAGGTTGGTGGCACAGCACAAAGCATCAGAGACTATCCATGTGCAACTAACAGTGGGTAAAACTGCCTTCCAGTTTATAGCCTGCTACAGACCACCCTCCCCAAACCCAGGAACTCCACTCGGCCTTCCTGAGAACACTGGAAAATATGAAGGTCTCTCCAAACACCATTATATTGGGTGACTTCAACTACCCTAACATAGACTGGGAGCATTACTCTAGCTCCAACACCCTAGCCCAAAAGTTCCTAGAATTTATAAACTCAAATGCTATGGAACAACTTGTTGCCACCCCCACAAGAGGGGAAAACATACTGGACCTGATCATCACCAACATGGGGACTCTATGCTCCAGACCAGAAGTGTATCCCTCACTGGTAAGATCAGACCATAAACTAATCTCACTACATATTCACATCCCGATCCCAGAACCTGCCCAGAAAACCACAGTGAAAAACTTCTCTAAAGCAAATTTCACACTCCTCAAAACCAAGGTGGAATCCTTCAAAGCCCCAGGGCCTGTGGAAAATATGGCCCAAACCGCAGAATCCTTTATAAACGCATTCTATGAACACCTTCAGGAATGCATGGATCATGCAATCCCAAATAAAACCAAGACCCAATCCTCCAAAGTTAGGCGTCCTGTCTGGTGGACCCCAGCCATAAACAAACTATACAATAGAAGGAGGAAGCTACTACATGATAGAGCAAAATCCCAAAAAGGGAAGGCATCTCTGATCAGTATTAGCAAAAAACTACGGGCACTCATATAATCGTCTAAGGCCAGCTTCGAGAGAAAAATGCACAGGACACTAAGGATAATCACAAGGCTTTCTTTAGTTATGTTAGGAGCCTGGGTGGGAATTCCCAGATATGCTCAGAATTAGTCCAAAATGACAAAAAATACACCAAACCCACAGACATTGCCAACATCCTAGCTGACAGGTTCAGCGCAAACTCCCCCCCCCCTTCCCCACCAAAAGAGCAAATATCTATCCCAGCAGAGTGCTGCCCCCCTGACATCTCAAATGCTTAGGTAAGAGCCGCCCTCTCCAAAGCAAAAAACACAGCATCAATGGGACCAGACGGTGTCTCGGGCTGTATCCTACATGAACTCCAAGAAGAACTAAACCCAAACATAAAACTACTCTTCAATCTCAACCTTACTACAGGATATGTACCCAAAGAGTGGCGTACAGCAACAGTGGTCCCTCTCCACAAAGGTGGTGCCTCAACGGATCCTGGAAACTATCGCCCCATAAGCTTGACTAGCTTGGTCTGCAAAGCTATGGAAAGAAGCATCATGGACCTCATAAATAAAGATATTGGGGACCTACAGACACTGGATCCTACCCAGTTCGGCTTTGTTAAGGGCAGATCCTGCCTCTTAAACCTGGTCAATTTCTTTGAAACAGTCACCAAGGCCATTGACGAGGGGAAGGTGGTCCACACAGCCTATCTGGACCTTGCAAAAGCCTTCAATACAATACCCCACTCGGGCATTATAGATAAGCTCACCAACTTAAATATAAACCCCTATGTCACTAGATGGGTTGCAAACTGGCTTAAGGACAGAACCCACATGGTTAGAATTGCTGGAGCCATGTCAGACTCCAAACCAGTTACAAGTGGCATCCCACAAGGCTCAGTCCTGGGACCTCTCTTGTTCAGTATATATTTCTCGGAGGTACAGGCTAACACGGAAGGACTGTGGCTGACCAAGTTCGCAGATGACTGCAAACTGGGCGCCATAATAGACTCTCCAGCTGACACAAGCATCCTACAAAAGGGCCTCATAGAAACAGACAACTGGTGCCAGAGCCATGGCCTCAAGCTAAACGCCAAAAAGTGTATAGTCATCCCCTTTGGCAAAAACAAAGTGCCCACAAATTATCACATAGGTGGTAATCCATTAAGTATGGAAGAAGTAATTAGGGACCTGGGGACCCAAGTTGATAGCAATCTCTCATTTGACAACCACGTGGCCAAAGTGGTTAGAAAAACATTTTATATAGCCCACCTAATCATGACGGGATTCACATCTAGATCAGGGGAGGTCATCGTGCCTCTTTACTCATCCCTCATCAGGCCCATAATTGAGTACAATGCCCCTTTTGGGATGTACCTTACCAGACACCTGCAGCAACTGGAAAGACCCCAAAAGTACCTCACCAAGAGGATCAAAGGGCTCAAACAGATGCCATATGCTGCCCGGTTAAAGAAACTCCAGCTCTACTCAGTCGCATATCGCCTGCTCAGAGGCGATCTGTGCCTGACATATAAAGCCATGTCCAACTCGGAATTAATGGACATGCTGCACCTCAGAAAATCCAAATCCCATCGAGCTACGCGCTCGAGAGACTTGAACCTCAGCACTGAAATAAACAGGACATGCTGGAGGGACAGATTCATAACCCAGAGGCTCCCTTCACTCTGGAATAAAATCCCAGTCCAGGTTAGGCAGAGTCCCTCATTGACTCTCTTCAAGAGGAATCTTGATGAGTGGATGGGAGATAGTAGGTTTACCCCAGGTATCACTTCTGTGTCACTGTTAGACAGAGGCACAGTACACTAACCTCGAAAAAGGGCAAAGCAAAATTCATTTAAAATGGGTGGCGAAAGCCAAACACACTCTGGCTAGGCTTATAAATTCCCTAGGGCAGATAGCCTAGTATGAACCCATGAACCTATGAAATATGTATTAATGTGTGTGCTTAATGCTAATTAGAAACTAAATGAGTTAACACGTTTTTCATTCTATTTTATGTGCACTATTTTATATACAGCTTAATTTCATATGAGACTAAAAGATGCTTTTGAAACTGCAGTGTGCTTTCTGAAACTTGCAAGATGCCCTCTGACCTAGTAATTGCTAGCACAGCAATATTCATGTTTATGCCTTTTGGAAATGAGAAGCAGGTGATTATCTGCTAGGTCACAAAGCAATGAATGAATAATACCATATTCTGTAATGTAATGATTTTGAACAATTAGCTCTGTTTGAAGTATGAGAACACGCACAGCTGCAGAAGGAAGAGATAATACAGACAAATGACTGTTGGAGAAACGAACTGCAATCTATACTTGCTTTAAATACATATAATATAAATATATATATATATATATATATATATATATATATATATATATATATATAAATGCAATACTTGCTTTGTGCTCAAATTAGCCATAGTACCTTGAATGGTAACATTGCATATATCTAAGGCCACGTTGTTTTTCTTAGGAAGTTTCTCATAAAAATTGATAGTACAAGCAGAATATTATACAAACAAGCACTACAAAATGATGATGTTAAAACTTGTGATTTACTACGTCAGCTTGGTAGGCAATGTCTTATTAGAAAATGTATAAAAATGCTTGCATTTCCTGATTCTAGTCAGACAAACTCTGTATTAGCACGTTTTTGTCTCCTTGCTGCAAGATTAAAGTGCCTTAAACTGAACCTACCGTGTATTGATCATTTTTAAAGTATATTTTTCCTTTGACAATGCCTTATATTGCACATATGAATACAACAGAATGGTGACTGATCACCAAACTCTGTGGAGCTGTGTTAAAACAAGTCAAGAAATAATACAATATGATACAATGTTTGTGAGTAAAGTGAAAAAATATGACTCTGCAATTTAAAAGCACAATATGTACGCTTTGCTTTATATACAATATAACAGCTGTTTCTGAAAGGGGGGTAGGTATAGAGAGGGTGAGGTATCTTCAAAGAGTTAATAGAAAAAGCGGGATAGGTGAAAAGCAAGGTGAACAGAGGCTGGAAAGGTAGAGTGGACAGAAAGGACGCAGTTAATATTATACAGAGTCCTTTCTGTACCCTTGTAACAGATTAATGTAAAGTGATTTAGCTGAAGAATTATTTGTATTCATTAATTAATTTTGCAGCTAGGTGATTGTACCTTTTATGAAGTATTTGTACTGGGCCTGTTTAGAAAGATGTTTCTTTGCTTGTTTGTTTGTTTTTTTTTTAACTCATAGTAGAGTTCAATAAGTCATGCAAGGATTTTATATTTTTAAGAAGGGATTCCCAGATTTTGGGCCAAAAAATAAGAAGGATCCAACACATTTCAGTTTTGCTTGGGGGGGTTAAAGGTTAGAAGCTGACCATGAAAGAGAGATTAGTTTATAGTGGGGTGTCTTTTAGAGACTGTACCCATAATGTGGGATAAAGATTCTAAGCTGAATAAGTTTATAGAGCAGGGTCACTGTATGGAGGCAAGTTTTCTGAGGGAAGGTAGCCAGTTTGCTTTTTATTAGCATTTTCATTTTATTGAAAAAGTTATAAACCTACAGATATTACTTCCTATACATGGAAATGGCATTAGATTTTTTTTTGAGTCGATAACAATGGTTTGAAGTCCATATTCTAGTTGGGGAAGAAGGATTCCATTTCCTGTGACAACTTAATTAGTACAGGATTTACAGTAAGAAAGCTTTTTAGCACAGAGAAGGACCCTATTGTCTTCTTCTTTTCTAACCTGAATACGGTAATAACAGCTGAATGGTGGGTCTAACCAAATCAGGTCTATATTAAAATAGTGAAACCTCACTTACACGAATACCTAAACGCTGACACATAAATAGCAAACCATGAAAACACCGAATGTCCTGAAGCGCAAAATTCAAAATATCGAATTGTCATAGTTGGCCCTTTTCCAGTATAGCTCCCTAACGTGTGTGCAATAATTATGGACCTTAGGGTTATGGTGCGGGTTAAGGTATGTGCATACATAGTAATACATGCAACCTTTACTTTAGGGCTAGAAGTAGGGTTATGTTAAGTGTATGTATAGTAATATAGTTGTGTAGCTGAATGCATACGTAAATTATACTTTTCCCGTTGTTGGGTGTTGTTTGCTTATCTCTAGATACATTTGTGTGTATTGAATGTTTGATTAGGATATGGGATATATGGGTGAAGTGTAGATATGGGGCAGTGTGGATTATTTCTTTTGTTTGGGTAGGTAGTACATAGCAGGCAGTGGGGTTGGCCACCTATGGCAATTCAATATTTCGAATTTCATGCTTCAGAACGTTCGGTGTTTTTGCGGTTCACTATTTATGTGTCGGCATTTAGGTATTCGCATAAGTGAGGTTTCGGTATTTTAATATAGACCCACCAAATCTATAGGTATCCATATTGCTGGACAGTTTCATTGGCCTCATTGCTGAGGAAAATGGTCCAGTTTTTTGCAGTTTTGGAAAGTTTATTGTGGGGTACTAAAGGTAATTGCCTTAGTTTAATACTGTGTATAATGTTATGTTGTACTAGCCAGTAAGTGAATAGTGTGAGATCTTGTTTCACTTATTTTTTATGAGAGCATGAAAGGTGCCACCTGTTTAAATAACCATGTCATCTGAGCAAGGATGATGGGAAGAAAGGGAGATCTGGGGACAATTTATTAATGAAAAATTACATCATTATGGAGGACAACACATATCCTGAAGGGGCACCCTTGTTAAGAGGTATAGTGAGAAAGGAGGTTGTATCTAGTTAAAGGATGAAGTGCATGCTAGTAAGGAAACTGTTGAAAGATCGTTCCCCAGAACAGATGAAGTTTAGCATTACCGTGCAGTCAGTCAAGACATAAGCTTTTGTAAGGCTAATTAAAAATGGAGTCTTTAAGAAGTCCTTTTTTCTTGTTTTGCAATATGCTATCAACAGCATTAAGGGTATATAGGGCAGTCTTCTGGCTCATACCTGGCCATATCTCATGATGATGTTAAACCAGAATCCTGTAGGTTTAGAGATATTGATAAAGATGAATGTAAAAAAAAACTTTTCAAGTAGCTTGCTTAGGGTAGATAGTACTGAAACGAATCTGGGAAGTTGTTTGCAGTAGAACATTTGTGAGGAGATTAAACCTTGGCAATATTCCACTGTCTGGCATAATATTTTTGGTTGTGCATAGGTTGCATAGGTGTTTCACAGGCTGTAAGATGTGGTCTTTGTAAAATAAACAAATAATGGGTAGAGTCCAGTGTCTCTAGATGGAGTACCTAATGACAATTTTTTTCACACAGCAATGTCCTTTTATGTAACTGCTTTACAGTTGAAGGGGTGTTTATTGAAATGTTACTAATTCAGAAAGTAATGCTTTGTACAAATAAACTGTAGTCTGAAAATCTTTTTAGTAGCATGCCAGGAAAAGTAAAGAAAACCATCTGCACACATCTTGTTAGTCATAGTTATGATCACATACCGAAATTTGATAACTACAGCATGGAATTTCTGAAACAAAATACCAAAACATGAATGGTTGTCTGTTAAAATGAACTAATGCAATTTATTAAAATATTTAAACCAGTAAGCAAGAATTAAGACAGTATAAAAATAAGCATGTTTTTGGGTTTGAGAAAATGAATGGCACAGAATAATACCATCTATGTTCTCTGCAAGAGGTGAGCCTAGCAGTTTTATAGCCCAGTGCAAATGAGGCCTACACAATCCATAACCATCTACATTAACTGCAGACAGCAAGCCTAGTGGTTTTAAACCACTGTGCAAAGGAGGCCTATACAATCCATAAGCTTCTACATTCAGACTATCTTCATCACCATCAGCAAATCAGTCCATGATACCTACTGGCATCTTTCATTTCTCATAAATTTCCTAAGCCTCCATCTCTGTGTATTGCTTGCTAATTCAGTACGGGCTCACCTCTGTTTAATTTCTCCAAATCTTTTGGGTTTCTAATACCATGATGGGAATGGACCCCATTCTTAAGTCAAATTATGATTAATGATCATTAAATAAGTATTGTTTCAATCTTTGATGTTAGCCAAAAGTGTAGAAGGAAGTACTGTAGCAGTCTATAAAAAACTGACAGACTCACCATTTAGGTGTTATTCCTTAAGCAGATATTTCACCAAAGTGCTCACAGTTATCATAATGGCATGATTGCAGCAATTCCCTAGTTGGGGGGTCTTCAGTCAACTGGTAGATGATAGTAAGAGGTTTCCAATGTGCTGAGAAATAATTAACTGGCAGTTTTCACCATCCGGATTTATCTACCCTTGTTATGTAAGAAATAGTGTAGTTAGCTAGTTAGTTAATGTTTTCCAGGGTAGAGCAGTGATCTCCATAAACCTTTTCCACACTTGACCTTGGAGTGGTCTCTGGTTAAGTGACTTGTTCAGAGTAACACTGTTAGGCAATTGATGCTGAGGGAATCAAACCTTGCACCTCTGGACCACAGGAAACAGTTCATTAGCAGCTCCTTAATACTCTATGCCAGTGCCAGTCCCACAATCATGGCCTTAATAAACAAGTTAATCAGCTACTTATTCAGTCAAGGACTTGAGAATTATAGGTAGTCCTTGTTTTTTCTTTAGCTTTTCATGGTAGACGTAAGAAACTTCTTACATTTATTTTGCCAGTGAGATTTGTGGCACAGTGTATTTTATGTGAAAGATCACATGCAATAAGATTACAGAATTGTTTTCTTCATCACTACTATCTTAGACTCGGTATATTTAAAGTAGTGGGAATATGGAGTCCCCATGCAAAAAACACTTTTTCTTTGAGATATGGAGGGCTGGGAGTTTTGCAGGCACCAATTCAGTCTAACAATTTTGATATACTGAATCACTGATTAAATCCAAGTCAACAATTGCATATTCACTATACATATATATATATATATATATATATATATATATATATATATATATATATATATATATATATATATATATAGCTATATATAGATATATATCTATATATATATATATATATATATATATATAATATCTATATATATATATATATATATATATATATATATATATATATATGTGTGTGTGTACATGTATATATATATATATATATATATATATATATATATATATATATATAGTCACACACACATATATTTCTGCATGCACATGCTTGCACACACACACTCACATGCACACACACAATCACACGCACACACTTACACACACGCACATACACACAAAAACTTACAAATACCATTAAATAACTATAGAAAAAATCCCTCAAAGGAAAGAACTTCTCATCTAAGTCCTGACAGAAACCACATATCTGAAAAAAGAACTGCCAGATAACAGTAAAAATCCCTTATAGAAATCTAATCCAAAGAAGAAAGAACTACCCACCTAATATCTAACAGCAATACCAAATCTAATAATAAAATTGAATAATCCAATAGGATACAGCACAGAGCTCATATATAAATTATTAATATATTTAGTATTTCTTTCTGTCTCCCTTCCCTCCAAATGTATTAAATATAGAATGAAAAACCATAACAGAGAAATGCATCTTTAACAATGGACATCCATGCCTGAATGCATATCTTCAACGTACTCTGTCTGTTATCTTGTCCTCTGATGTCATCATCCAAAAAAGACTGACCTCACTGCAGATACCTACTTAGTCCCCACACCAAAACACAGCCAGCTTTTTCATCTGTGCAGATCCATGAGATGAAAAGAGCAACCTGACTTATAATCCCACATCCCAATGGAGTCCCTAAACCCATTGGTCACCATAGTAACACTAAGGGCCAGATTACAAAAGCACCAGTGAATAGTTAAGCTTCATTAACTCCAACCATACCACTCAGCTATCCAGATTTTCACAGAATGTCCCAATTTGTGCCTCATATTTTTGGTCTGTTTCTCATAAAATTGTGTTTTTCTAGCAAATCATCGAGGAGTGAAGTCAGAAATAATAGTAGATATCGGAGTTTCAGACTTTATATCCTTAAGAAAAAAGCATGCTAATGCAAAATGTGCTAATAACTTTCCAAGTTAGTAAGCGCAATATTTAAAAAGTGTCCCTATTTTGGGGTCTTTGTCCCCCCAATTATTTGCAGTTTTGTCCACATTTCTTGCTCTAAGAGGTTGAGAGGAATGACTCCACCTTCCAGTTAAACTGAAGATATGCCTGCAAAATATCTCAGATAGCATCCAAACAGAAAGGTAATACTAAAGAGTGAAAAGATCTTTAAGTTCTGTGCTTCTCCATAATGTTTATTGATATCCAGCTTGATTTTAAGCTTTGTGTTTCACCCTAATATTTACTGACATCATCCTTGAGTTTAAGCTCTGTGTTTCTTAAGTATAGCCAAACCATCCACTTTTGCTGTACTGACGAGGTCAAAAAAGACTGAAATATGGCATGCCTACAACTAGTGGGGTATGGTTTTCTGGCTTGAATGTATCCATTAAGACTTAAAATGTAAAAGTCCAAAAAAAAAAAAAAACACACTGACATGGAGCTGCTGATAGCTGCAAACTCGACAGTGGCACAGGAAAATAATTTTCTTGGGTGACAAAAGCCAAGGTATCTTTTTGGCTGGGCTTGTATAGGCCCCAGGGCCGATAGCCTAGTACCTACCTATGAACCTATGAACCTATGATCTTAACTTTACTGGCATTCTAATACCTTAGCTAAGTGCCTTCAAAGGAATAGCATTCATTACACCAAGCAGCCATTTAAATAGGAACCATAAAACATAATAAATGATTAATCAAAACAATTACAAGTATTTAAAGTTCTACTAACTTTTGCTCCATAATAAATGCATCCAAAAAATGTAATATTTAAACAAAATGTTTAAACTCAAACATTCAGATTAATGCCCAAATTCAAACCTCTTGGTTTTAATGTCCTAAAATTTAATATAAGCCTACTTTCTAGTCCCATCAATTTATGTAAAAAAATTGTCCCCACCTTCTAAGTGTGGTTTAGCCAAAACACAGAAAAAAAGACACCCATTTTGCCTGCCATGCACCCTCTGAAAATGGTCAGCAAATGGGATAGCCAAACATTTATTTCTAATGTCTACTAAATGTTCTAATATACAAACTTTTCCCATTCTTTTGATTTGCCCTACATAGCCCTTAGTAGGAACACAACCACATCCCACTAAATACCCCCCCCCAAATTAACAGCAGTTAAATCTATCAACACAACATAACCTCTCACCATTTATCTTACTACTCAAAATGTTCTTGACCCTTTTATATACCTTGCGTTTCTCAAAAGCATATGTACCTACCTTCTTACCCCCTACTACTGTAAATTTAGAATTCAACATTTCCTTTAAATTATTAAATCTCCCGTAGGAAAAAGTCACCTTTTTGGGGAACAGCTCACCCACTGCTTCATCATGACAGGCCACAGGCCACAAATGTTCTACTATATGCTTCATAATAAATGAGAAAGTGGAAAACGTGGTGACGAAAAATATCCTTTCCCCCCTCTCCTTTACTATTTCTCCTCGCAATTTCCTGGTCTTATCCTTTTAAGTAGTAGTGAATGATATACTAGTACTATCTTTTACTCTATTTTTTGCTTTTTCTGTCACCACTTCAGAATAACTCCTTCTCAACAACTTCTCTTTTGCTTCAGAAAATTCCTTCTCTAAAGTGCCTTTCAGAAGTATGATCATAAGCACATTTAAATCCCCGAAAGTTAGGGAGTCTAACAGATGGGGGGTGGCAGCTACTGGCATGTAGGAAATTATTAACTGCCATCACTTTTTATAAGGTTTAAATTGCACTGTATTACTACCATCAACAAACAATTCTATATCTAAGAATTGGATGGTATGCCTATTAACATAAAAGGTGAATTCTAAACCTAAGGGGTTATTGTTCAGTTGTATAAACACTTCAAAATCTTCCATAACACCTTTACAAATAAAAAAAAATAGATCATCAATATAACAATTGGACTTCAACATAAATTTAGAAAAAACGTTTGTGTAATACATACATTTATTCTCATAGTAGGACATAATAATAATGGCATATGAGGGAGCAAAGTTGGCCCCATTGCTATCCTCTCTTTTTGTAAAAAAAAAATCTCTTTATTGAAAAGGAAATAATTGTGTGACAAAGCAAATTCTAATAATTTTACCAGAAAGGATGTATGAGGCCCTTCACTCACCATCTTCTGTACCACTTCCAAACCCCACCTTCTTCTAATGTTAGTATAAAGAGATTTAATATCCACCATAGCCCAATAAAATTCTTTCTTCCATTTCATGCCTTTGACCATATGAAAAAATCCATTGGTATTTTTTATATCTGAACAAAATTTCCCCAGATATTCTTCCAAATAAATATCTAAGTAAATGCCCACATTTTCCAAGTAAGAACCATACTCAGACACTATGGGCTTGCCAATAGGCTCACTGAATGTTTTATGAAGCTTAGGTGTGACATAAAAGGTGGGATCTCCTAGGTATTGAATAAACAATTTTCTAACATCCTGGGAGGACAAAAAGCCTAGTCTTTCTCCCTCTTCTAAAATTTCCAAAAGCATCTGATTATAATATGTCACAGGGTTACAGGCTAGCATCACATAATCATCCTCCCTTAACAACAAATCATATACCATTTTGTTATAATGTGACCTAGACATTACTACCCAGTTCCCACCTTTATCAGCTTGCAGGGATGCATATTTATCATTTGCCTTCCTAAGCTCATTTAAAGTTAGCCATTCCTGCTTGTTAAATTGTAGATCATAGGATCATAGGAGGTGACTAGGCCCTTCCAAGCCTAGTCAAGAGTTTATCCCCAAAACAAAACCTCAGTCAGCAGCTGTCACCCCTGTCAATGAGAGACACAGTTGGAACCCCTGGGACAAATTTGTGGTTTCCCATCCACTCATCAAGGTTGCACTTGAAGAGGGTCAGCAAAGTGCTCTGTTTGATGTGTATGGGAAGTCTATTCCAGAGACGAGGCATCCTCTGGGAGTCAAACCCGTCTCTCCACCAGGTTTTGTTAATGTTGCATATTAGATTCAGGACTTTTGACCAGGTAGTGCATGAGGAGTTAGACTTACGGATATGGAGCATCTCTAGTACAGCAGGGTCTGAGAGTGCATTCTAGGTGAGACATGGATCACCCCTCAGCAACCTGTATGATACCGAGTACAGGTGATAGTGATTTGAGCCAGTCTGCATAAAACAGGTGTTGTAGGCCATGGATTCTCTTTGTGAGGCCTTTCCAGTTGGTGCAGATATTTGGAGAGGTGCATCCCGAATGGGGAGTCATACTCAGTTATTGGTCTAATGAGAGAGGAGTATAGAGAGGTAATAACCTCCTTTTTTCTGGATGCAATCCCTTTACTTATGAGATGAAGCAAGTAAAAGGCTTTTCTGACCACTGCCACTACATGATGGTCGAATGTGAGGTTGTTAACTTGAGTGTCCAGGTCTCTCACCACAGGTTGTGTGCTTAGGGGCTTGCCGTTGATATGGTAATCAATAGGGATTGTGTTTTTGCCGAATGGTATGATGATATATATTTTTTAATCAAGCTTGAGGCCATGACTTTGGCACCAGTCATTAGTTGCTGTGAGACCCTCTTGCAGTATGTTAACATCATTTGGGGAGTCAATGACAGCATCCGACTTACTATCATCCACAAACTTGGTCAGCCATAGGCCCTTTGTCTTTGCCTGGACCTCTGAGAAATAGATGCCAAACAGTAGGGGTCCCAGGACAGATTCCTGGGGAACTCCATTAGTGACAGGTCTGCTATCGGAGCTAGAGGTGCCTATTTTGACTTTGATGGTCCTGTCAGTGAGCCAGTTGGCCACCCACCTGATGAGATATGGATTTACGCCAAGTTGTGTTAGGTTTTCAATAATGCCCGAGCGGGGGATTGTGTCAAAGGCCATGGCGAAGTCAAGGTAAGCTGTATGTACTGACTTTCCCCTCATTCAGGGCCTTGGTGACAGTGTCAAAGAAGTCAACCAGGTTCAACAGGCAAGATCTGCTCTTGACGAATCTGAACTGGGTTGGGTCAAGTACTTGGAGATTGCCTATGTCCTTGTTTATGAGATCCATAATAATGTGCTCCATGGCTTTATTTTTATTTATTTTATTTATTTATTTATTTATTTATTTATATTTGTTGACCGGGAGTGTCCGACTGGACGTAGGTCCATTTTCAGCGGAAGCCCAGGGAGAAAAGCTCCACAGTTAAAATAAACAGACAGTAGTTACATTGGATTACATAGCGATTAACAATTTACATAGCAAACATACATACAGATCAGACTTGTCAAGCTAATGAGGCAGAGGTGTGGGATAAGTATCAAGGATATTGAAAGGGCATTTGGGGGGGTTGGGTGGTGAAGTCTGCGCTGAACCTATCTGCTAGGAGGTTGGCTATGTCAACAGGATCAGTGTAAGTGATACTGTTAAGTACTAATTTGGAGCAAATCTGGGCTTTGCCACAGAGGTTCATGACATAACTGAAGAAAACTTTATGGTTTCCCTTTGTTATGAAGGCTAGTTTCGATTCATAATTTACCTTGGAGGTTTTCGCTAGTGATCTAATTTGCTTGCTAAGGCTAAGTAGGGAGTTTTTCCAATTTGGAATTTGCTTCCTTTTACCCTTGGACAACAGTTTCTTCCTTTTGTTGTAAAGCCTGTTGATAGAGGGTGTCCACCAGACAGGTTTGTGTTTCCTTGAGGAGCAGGTTTTAGTTCTAGTGGGTGTGGCTGAGTCCATGCAGTTGTACAGATGCTTGTATACTGCATTGCCATACTGTTCAACATAGTTGTCTGCATGCTCTGAGGGGGGGCTGTGGTGTGAATCCACAGATACCCTCTCTTAGGAGGTTGTAGTCAGCTTTTAAGATGTTTTTTAGCTTGATTATGGCTGGGGGGGGGGGGTTGGGAGAGAAACTTCAAATGAGACAGTCTGGTGATCTAATCTCACCAGGGAAGAACATACTATGGGAGTGGTGCATCGGACACCCATGCTGGTAAGAATGAAGTCCGATCAAGTGTGTTAGAATTGATGAATGAATTGTAGACAGGGTGCAATAGTGCAAGAATAGTTCACCCTGTCTATGGTGGGGTAGGGTACTTTGATCAAGTCAAGTAGATCCAGGTAAGAGGAGTGGGTGTCCTGAGTCATGGATGGGGGTCTATAGCTAGCTATAACATGGATGGGTGTCTTGCAACTGTCAGTTGTACCTGGAGTAGTTCCAATGCGTCATGCTGGCAAACCAGTCTGGAGATGTGCCTGTCCTTAATAAAGATAGAGACATCACTGCCCTTAGTCTTCCTGGCCTCATTTTGGGGTCGGAATGTGTGGAATGAGGTATAGCTTAGTAAGACAGGGGTGCTCTCTACAGCCCTGAACCAAGTTTTCGTGACTGCATAGACATCAGCATCTTCCAGTGCAAGGAGGGCCTCCAGTGAGTCCATTTTCAGGTTAAGGCTCCTAGCTTTAAGCAGCATGACCTTCAAGTTTTGCTTTCATGAATTTCAAATATTCACATTTTATTTTTTTGACATAAAACATTTTCAAAATTAATCGAAGCTGCTGACTTTTTTGGGGGCATGAAATAATTCACATTTGGCATTCTGGGGACAGACATCTTGCTATAGCCTATGAAAACCTTCATCTACATTGTTAACATTACTTATATCATTTTCCATTCACGAGTATCAAACATTTCATTTTCATATATGGATAAATCTGACAAAGATTCACTTAAATTAGTTTCAGATGATGAATTATCCTGCTTTTTTTCAAAACGAAAATGAACAATTAAATGTAATTTACGACAGAACCATTTGGCATCCAAACATCTGCCACAGACAATACCTTCATGGGCACAGACTTACTACTTTTCAACAAGATGTCTTTATCAGTCTGGGAAATACGATAATCAGAAGATAAATTAACAGTATTCAAATTAACATCTACAGATTTACTTTCACACAAAGCTGAAGATAATGTCCCAGAAGACAAGTCAACACTATAGTCCAAATGATGGGAGGCTTCAGAACTACAAAATATAAAAATTATATGCACTAGAGGATTTTATTCTGTATTTTCTTGAATAGTAACTTTGTTTCTTGTTCTAATAAAAGAACTGCAATTATTATTGAATTCTTGACTCTGGCCTTAAATGTGGAATGGTTTGCATAAAAGTTAATTCCGTTTGCCACAACCCTTGTTTCTTCTTTCACCTCTTTCATATTATTCTGTTGAAACCTCGTTTGCTGTTCTCCTTCTCCATTTTTTTTCAAGATGTTCTTCTTCTGTTTCCACACTCTCAAAAGAGGCATTCTTCCTGCTAATGGTGGTATCCACTGATGAAACTGATAAAGCACGTGTATTACATGACGGCGTTTCCATGGCTGTCATCTGGGACTGCCCATCTCTGGTCTTCCTTTGCCAACAGAAAATGAGATTGTTTTTATAATTATTGACGTCATGTTGTCAATTTCAGGCCAATAAAGACAAACCCCACTAGATGGGGACATGCATGTTTCTACCTTCATATGGCATCAATAAGAAGGCAAAAACATGCATGTCCACAGCGAGTGGGGTTTGGTTTTATTGGCCTGAAATTGTCCAGAAATAGACTTAAAAGAAAAAGTCAAAAACATTCAAAATTTTCATTTAATTGAAACACCTTATGTCCTTAAGGAGTAATTTGTATATATCCCATGTCACCTCTAATACAAGAAGTTTAAGGTATAACACAGTACAACATCTAACCTTGCTAGATTTTTCTTTTTCATCTCACTACAGTGAGGGAAAAGGGTAAATTTCCTGATCCTCACTGTACCTAGATCTGTATTCATAATGTCAACCTCATATGAGTGAATGCACAGTGGCATTCACTAAAAGGCATTTGTAGAATTGCAGTTTGGCAATATGGGATTCAAACTAACTGCACTTCTAAATTTTGATAGTAAACCACACACACACACACACACACACACACACACATATATATATATATATATATATATACATACACTATCTATCCATCTGTATGTGTGCACGTGTGTGCATGCATGTGTATATATGTGTATGTATAGCTATATCTATATCTATATATATATATATATATATATATATATATATATATATATATATACATATATATATATATATATATACATACACATATATACACACGCATGCACACATACATACACACACACATACAGAAGGATAGATAGATAGCTTAGTTAAAGATACAAATAATACCAGAAGTACAAGGTCTAGGGACCTTAGTTTCGTTGTAATTGAAACAAAACATGCTGGAGAGACAGATGTGTGTCCTGGAGATTGCCCCATCCATGTGAAGTTGAGTTCATCTATTACTGGTTACACAGCAACCTAGACCAGTGGATGGGGAATAAGAAATTTACACTGAGTCTGGAACCCTTGTCCCTTATGAATAGAGGCATCTTATAAATGCATGGCACTCAATGTCCTATTTGATTACAAGACATCCTAATTTTTTTCAGCAAAACTTGGTTAGGCTTAGAAAGGGCCCCCAGGTTGGTTGTTAGTCTTGTAACAATCTTTGAGTCTATATATCTATATCTATATATATATATATATATATATATATATATATATATATATATATATATATATACACATGGTTCTACCTGAGATAGCCGACAGCTGATTTCACCGACAACGAATTTGCGAGTGCCAGAAGATCGACAATCCGGAAGACCGACGCTACGGATCAAAACACCGAAGCCGAGGATACTGACTTGGAAAAAGGCTGTGTAAGTATGCGGTGGTGACGGACGTTAGGGTGCGAGTAAGGTAAGTGTGGATATTGACGGTCTGTGGGGATAGGGGTGGGTTTAGTGATTTAGGTCAGTCTGGGTTAGGTAAGTGTCGGTAGTGAAAGTGTTTGGGTTAGGCGGTTAAGTGAGTTAGGGTTAGGGCCCGTGTTAGGTAAGTGTCGGTAGTAGTATTTTTTGGGTTAGGGGCGGGTTAAGTGAGTTAGGGCGCGGGTTAGCTGAGTGTGCGATAGTGACGGACCTTAGGGTAAGGGTTTGGGTTGTACATAGTTGTGTATGTGAGGTTTAGTGTGGGTTTGTGAGGATTTTGGTGTGCTTGGGTTGTGTGTGTGGTTTTTGGACAGGGGATGTGTTTTGTTAGTTGATTGTTGTTATTGTGGTGTGTGCAGCGTATGAGGTTTCGTGTTTGTGGACCGTCTGTTATTTGATTGTCGAGTATGTGAGGTTTCATATTTATGGTTTGTCGATTATGTGGTGTCGATGTTTGTGTTGTCGGTGTTTTGCAGTGTCGGTTATGTCAGGTAGAACCATATACATATATATATATATATATATATATATATATATATATATATATGGGTCTACTTTGTTTTGAGAAATTTCATTTCACTGAAATTCATTTGATCCTGACCACTTTGCTGAAAATTGAAATTACTGAAAACTCATTTCACTGAATCTCATTTCACTGAACTGCAGTTCGTATATATGCCACTATGTAGAGTACTGTAAGGCTAGTAAAAGGTGTATGCCCTTTTCCCCACTGTAGTGCAATCCTGGAGTTAGTATATATAGTTGGGGGGTGGGGGGCATAGCCTCCTCCTTAGTTTGAGTACATATTGCTTTCTGGAGAGAGTTAGTCATTGGTGTTGCAACTATGCATGTCTATTGTTTAACATTTATTGTTTTGAAGTTTTTGGTAAAATACAATATAAAACAAACAATGTGGGGGCCTTCACCTCCCCCCACTCCCCCCCACTGAGGGGGGCTGTGCCCCCACACCCTCCCTGACTATATATATATATATATATATATACTAACTCCAGGATTGCACTACAGTGGGGAAAAGGGCATATTCCTTTTACTTGCCTTGAAACAATGGAAGAAATACTTGCTGATAGGACAGCTATTGCCCACCCTTTGTTTAGTGATAAAGGGATTGAAAACTTATGTAAGGCAAAAGATAAGGATGTAACAGCTAATGTGAGATAAATAACCACATATAATAGAATGACTGCAAATATAGAAGCTATTGTTAAAAGGAACTGGTGAATATTAACCTCAATGCCAGAACTTGAAAAACTATTGGGGAAAAGGCCCTATTTTACTTACAGGAACAGCATAAACTTGAGGAGACAACTTTGTTATAAAGATTTCAAGACTGTCACTAGGACATATTGTACTTTAAAGAAAGGGGACACTTCCCTGCTATGATTGTTCTTGTGGTAGTAACATTTGTCTTCTATCTGACTTTGAGCACCTAATAACTAGAAATAGATATAGTATAAAATGTCAGGCAACTTGTAATACACCATTTGTTGTTTATTTAGGTACATGTACAAGATGCACATGTTTCTATGTGGGTAAATGCTCTAGGTGGTTAAAAGACTGAATTATAGAGCATAAGTCAGATATAAGGAGAAATGTGATGACAAATGCTTTAGCTAAGCATGTTATTGAATATGGTCCTGGACACACCTTCAAATTTAGTCTTGGAAGCTGTTTACAAAAATATAAGAGGGGGTGATATGATTAATAGATTGGATATAGCTGAATATGGGTGGATAACCAGACTAGAAGCTGATAAGTTTCCTGGTTTAAATAACATGGTTACCATGAAGCCTTACTTAGTTGAAAAGCAAATGAAATATAAGTAATATGAAAATGCATATGTATTAATTCTAAATGTGTGCTAACATGCTCTGCAAGCATATATAGTTATTTTTATATTGTATTGTTGTTATTACTTATTTTTAGATTAATTATCTGTTAATATGATGTGTTTTTTATTGGTTGGCTGTGTCATGTGCTATTATGCTTTTGAGAATATAAAATGAGATGACTCTAAGTGAAATATATTCTTTGATAACTGAAGAAGGGTACATCCGGAAAGGTTTTATCTGGTTTAAATAAATTAAGCGTTTCTACTTTGTGAGCCTTTTTTCTATTGGATTTTCCTTGAAAGTTGACATTTTGCTTATTTAGAAAGTGAGAATTGCCAAGAGGCATGTATGGTGTCTGAAATTCTGTAATACACCATCGATTCCAGCTTATTGGTTTCCTGAAAAAGAGGTGTAGTCATCTATATCAGGTAAGGTCTAAACAGCCAGGTCCACAATGTCATTAAAGATGATGGACGGACATCGATAATAACTTTCATGGAAATGGCAACTTTCTTCTTTCCTCATCCGTAATGTGTATAGTCAGAATGTCAATTCCCACATTTTCTTTATAGACCTATTTTCCAGACTAGACAATTTTCCTGACTCAGATTTATCCCCTTCACTGGGAGGAGAGTTTAACTTCATTTCTGATTCTATTTTAGATGGGAGCCCTCACACTTAGAACCCCAAAGCTTATCTGAACAAAGATGGCTGATTTGCAGCTTTGTGATGCTGAAAGAATAATTGAGGGAGCATTTTACAGGGTTTACCTGTACAAGACCTAATGGCCATAATTGTAGCAAGTTAGACTTCTGGTTTCCCTCGCAGAGGCTTCTTCCATCAGTTTCTCATGTTTTAAATATCCCTGGTGAACTGACTGACCACGAGACGGTACTTATAGAATTCTCACCCCCCCCCTTTCCTCATCTAAACCAAAATGAGGGAGGGTAGCTCCTTTAATACTAGAAGACTTTGCATCACTATCTTACTCTTCAAATAGAATGACAGTTTTTGCTTGGTGAGAGTCTTTAAAGTGGAGTTCAACATTAAAGGCGATATGCACATCCATCATACCTCTCAAACTCTTAGAGTTACAAAACTGGACAAAGCCTAAATGGGGAGACAAAGGCCCAAAAATAAGAACAGATTTTAAATATTAAGAGACAATGCAGTATACAACAGAATGAACTACTGATGAAGAAAGAAACTGTCTACGAATGTCCAGACTGCAAACAGAACGAATATTTTAGCGCTTTAGTCCATTACTATCTCATGGACTTCTTCAGACCTTACAAATACAAAAACATCACTTACTTTTAAAACTACTTTCAATGATGTTGTGCAGAACCTTAAATGTATACCTATCATAAAACAATAAAACAATTTTATACAACATTAGCAAAGCTGTGATTCCTTAATAGAATAAATACAGTAAATGATAGATGTAGTTATTGTTAAAATAATGCATTCACTGTTCTATCCATCATGTTTTGTGTTCAAATAATGCATCCACTGTTCTATCCATCATGTTTTGTGTTCAAATAATGCATCCACTGTTCTATCCATTATGTTTTGTGTTCAAATAATGCATCCACTGTTCTATCCATCATGTTTTGTGCTCAAATAATGCATCCACTGTTCTATCGATCATGTTTTGACAATATAAACTCAGTAAAACTAGTAATGTATTCTGTACCAAATATTAATCAATAATTTTATCATGATAAAATCTGTAATTGTTTTAAAATTTAAAATATTATGTAATAATAAACAATACATGTCACTGTGTTTCAATCTCCCAGGTTAAGCACAAAATATTTTAATAGTTGTTATATCATATAGAATATAAAAATATTATAAATGTAAATATATATGTTTAAATACATTATATTTTAAGTATCTAAAATCTTCTAAAATCTATTCTTAAATTAATGAGTTGTTAATTGATATATGTGATCAAAGCAGTCACATTATTTTTCTTAACATTTAAAAGCTCCATAGCTCTAAGTTTGAGAGTGATGGAGACATTTTCATTAAAACCAGGAGGGCCTTGCGAGTTCAACCAGAGTTGCCACATCAGTTCCCTCTCTTTTCGTCTATAGTTTCCCATGGGCCAGCTCTGTGGTTCGGTGCCATTTTTTTCCAGATTGCCAAACTTAAACATTTCATGGTTATTGCAAATGGATGAATGCTTGTGCAAGGCGTTATTTGTGTTCAGTCTGCATATATCATAGAGGTAGATGTGCCTGTTCAAAGACTTTTCTATTTTCCCTATATAAAAAGCTCAACAGAGGTCACAAATAGCAATATATACAACGTTTGACATATAGCAATTGCCAGAATCAACTAAACCTACTTTAATATTTAAATGAAAAGAAAAACATGCAATCAGTCATGGATAAAGTGCCTTTCAGAATAAACATAGAAAAATCCAAAAATAGCTGGAAAAGGCAACACCAAAGCAGATAATCCTTTTAAAACGAACTTTTAATCCAACAGGTTATAAAGACAGGGAGCGCTTTCACATTATCACAACGTTTCATCAGACTTTAAGTAAAAACCATTAACTGCCAACCGTAAATACTAAATTCAAACCCTTCTGGCCAATGGTTCAACAGAAACAATTATGACAAAGATGTTGAAATTTAAAATTTAAAAAGACATGCTTTATAAACAACATTCTTCAAAATATATACATAAATAAAGCATGCATCATAAGAAACACTTACAAAGCACATATGCATTTGATATATGTTAATATAATACATATGTTTATAAATATCACAAAAAACATACACATTTTTATATTTAAATAAATGACACAAGTTTAAGTTTAGAGCATTAGAATTGATTAAGAAATCAGGCAGATTAGGGAATGTTAAGACTTACATGGAAGGTAGAGAAAGTAGATGGATAATATGCTTGCAAGCACATAAAATGAGTGGACTGAATGAAAGGATGACATTAAAACCTTTTTTATCAGCTGGACCACATGCACATTAGTCACTTTAAATAGAATTTTTATTTTCACAGTTTCATGTGGATGATTTTTAGACACAAGCATACATATATACTAGAAACCAGGAACGTAACACCCACAAGGGCTGTAACAACATGTAAAGAATGTATGGCAACCAGAAGATGCAGTCTCCTCCACAAAAAGCCACGCTGAAGTAAAAAAACTGAAACTGAGTCCTTCATGACATAAACAGAGAATTTAATACAATAGAATCA
Source organism: Protopterus annectens (assembly GCF_019279795.1). Taxonomy (NCBI): domain Eukaryota; kingdom Metazoa; phylum Chordata; order Ceratodontiformes; family Protopteridae; genus Protopterus; species Protopterus annectens. Next base: position 1,461,359,152 of record NC_056745.1, on the reverse strand, counting down.
CGACTAAGCGCTTTCGCCAGCAATCTGGCTTCCTCAGAGTAAGGCTCTGAGGAAGCCAGATTGCTGGCGAAAGCGCTTAGTCGTGATTCTATTGTATTAAATCTCTTTATCTATGTGAAGGACTCAGTTTCAGTTTTTTACTTCAGCGTGGCTTTTTGTGGAGGAGACTGCATCTTCTGGTTGCCATACATTCTTTACATACATATATACTGTTTTTAGTTAGTTGTTAGAATGAACTACACTACATATATTTTTTTAATTTTAAATGTATTTAAATATAAAAATGTGTATGTTTTTGTGATATTTATAAACATATGTATTATATTAATATTTATATATCGAATGCACATGTGCTTTATAAGTGTTTCTTATGATGCATGCTTTATTTATGTATATATTTTGAAGAATGTTGTTTATAAAGCATGTCTTTTTAAATTTTAAATTTCAACATGATGTCATAATTGTTTCTGTTGAAGCATAGGCCAGAAGGGTTTGAATTTACTATTTATGGTTGGCAGTTAATGTTTTTTACTTAAAGTCTGATGAAACGTTGTAATAATGTGAAAGTGCTCCCTGTCTTTATAACCTGTTGGATTAAAAGTTCGTTTTAAAAGGATTATCTGCTTTGGAGTTGCCTTTTTCAGCTATTTTTAGATTCTACTTTAATACTTGTTTCACCTAATATAACAAATTGCCATTCCAAAATATATAAGCATTGCCTATGTCACCCACATTTTGTCATGCATCCCTTTGGCATATTTTTATGGGGCTGAGAGTTTTCAAAATAGTTCTTTCAATTTTTTCCTCTATTACATACAAAGTTGTGAGGCAGGTCTACAAGTGTTGGGGCACTCCCTTCAGAATACACCATTGGCCAGTAACTGGAAACTATTTCCTTTATTTGATAGTTTAAAGGCAGGTGTAGAACAGAGCATGCGTGCTTAACTTTAAGAAGCATTTTGAGATGTAGGCACATGCATATAAATAGTGAGCACGTGCAGGCAGCAGTGCCATTTTGAGAGAACAGCCAGATGTTAACATGTATGAGTGTAGTAAGTCTGTTTATTAGTTTATTTAAGTTTAAGTTACTAAGCTTGAGTCCTGATGTGTTTGTATATAATAAAGCTGCTTGAACCAAACTCACAACTGTTCATCTGTTTTATCCTGACTGGATGAGTGATATAGTATCAGAGCTGGGATTGAGAGTGCAACTTCTTCAAGCCAAGAGGTACAGAGTTGACTGTGAAGGTATATTGAGCAGGTTGGGTGATACAGTGCTCTAACAATCAAAAAGGGCCAGAAATGAACTTCTGGTAACTAAAACTTGCACAAATGATTTATTTTGCAAAGAGAATGAAATGGAGAAATTGTAAGGCACAAAACACATTATTAAACAAGTAGCAGAAAACACCTTATTAATCAAACAAAAAGCACAAAATAGCACAAAACACATTATTAATCTAACAAAAAGCACAAAAAGCATTATTAATTAAACAAAGTGTTTAAAACTGTGATATCTGATAAAACTGTCAGAGATATTTATATGGGGCTCGATTACCTCTGGTTTGTATAATGAGCATCTTTAAAGTAAAACAAGCACAAGAAAAGTATACTGAGCATGATAAGAAGTAAAACAGGCATAACAAGTGCACTAAAAAGGGCAAAATAAGTTTAAAGAGCAAGGCAACTCCCTGTTTTTTTTAATAAAAGACCATGTTTTGGCCATAAACTACTATTTTGTATTGACCGAAGACATTCAAAGCATAACTAAAGTTGTTTGAAGTATCTCAAAGTGTGCCAAGTGTTTGCAGAGTGTGTGCATTACTACGGTGCAATTATTTCAAAGAGTTTGCTGTATATAAAGTACAGTTAAAGTGTTTGCTATGTGGAAAGTAGTTATTTTGCAAAGTGCAGTCAAAGTACAGCCATTTTGAAAAAAAAAAGTTTCTTGTGCTGTGTACATTTATTCACAGAGTGCCTCCATTTCAAACTGTTTCTTACACTGTATAGAGTTATTTCACTAAGTACAGTCATTTTGAAAGGGTCTTGCACTGTATACAGTTTATTTGCAAAGTGCATTCATTTTGAAGTGTTCCTTTCTCTGAGCTTCTTCTGCTACAGTTTGTTCACAAAATACAGGCATTTCAAAGTATTTATTTCACTGATAAGGAGTGATTTTGCAAAGTACTGTGATTTTAAAGTGTTCTTCTGCTATGGAGACTTATTTGGCAACATGCAGTTATTTCAAAAAGTCTGTTGTGCTTTTGGGCATAATTACAAATTCTGGCATAAAGTTATGGCATACTCTGTGGCTCTGCTTGACAGAGGCACAGGAAAATAAATTTTCTTGATTGGCAAAAGCCAGGGTACCTTTTTGGCTAGGCTTATATGGCACTAGGGCCAATAGCCTAGTACCTACCTATGAACATTTATGTGTGTTTTAAATGATACAGACATGTGTTCATTTTGCTATTAATGACAATTTTGTTTAATTGAAGCAGAGGGGTTTGGGCTTTTTAGAATAATAGATGGGTGAGTTTACTTTCATGGTTAGACTACTCAAGCAGGGAGTGTTAGACAACATGAGTGGCCTGAAGGATTTCAAAAAGTAAGTGTTTAGTTACATTAAAAGTTTTTTTGTGGATGTCTACATTATCAATTATTATGTATCTAATTAAACTTTTAACTATTGTCAGTTTGACTATTAATAAGCAGTTCTTTAACAAAGGACAGATATTATACCAGGTACATACAGTTAATTTTAAGACAGTTACATCTACACTGTTGAACTTTATGACAAATGACATTTATTAACTGGATCATCAAAATTTTTTAATGGAGTGAATAACAGTTGCAGGAGGGATAGTCTAAGCAAATATTTGAAGTAATTTAACTCTCAAGTTATTTTTTTACAAGAAACATGTCTACTGACAGAAGATAAAGACAGACTTAATACCAAGTATTAGTCTGGATTATCTATTTTGCAATATAATCAAAAAAAGAGGAGTTGCTATATTATGGAAAAATTCTTTGCCTATGTTTGAAATCATTGACAGATATACAGATGACAAAGGTATGCTTTGTTCTGTTACGTTAGAATATAATAAGACAATAAGTGAAAAGGTTACTGAAAAACCAATCAGTAAAAACAAAATGAAAACTCCGGCAAAGCTAGAATTTCCATTGAGTGACCTCCCGAACCTCTTGTATCAGAGGCACATGGGATATATGCAAATGACCCTTATGAACATCAGCTAATTGGCGATTCTGAATGCCCATGACTTATTTTGTCGTTTTAATGGACAATTCCAGGCCAATCACCAATTAGCTGAAACACCTGATGTTCATAAGGGTCATTTGCATATATCCCATGTGCTTCTGATACAAGCGGTTTGGGAGGTCACTCAGTGGAAGTTCTAGCTTAGAATATAATAAGAGAATATTAACCCTTATTAACTTATACTGGATTCCTGGAATAGGAATTAAAACAGTTGAACAACTTCTAGAACAAGTAATTCAAATTTCAAAAGGCAGCATCAGACTAGCGGGAGATTTTAATTGTATATTGTCGGCCAAAGGATGCTAATACAACAGGTAAATGGAAAATACAGGCATCATCAAAGGCACTGTTAAAGTTCACCTAACTATTTCACCTTAGGGACATAAATGATTTATCAGATCTAGAGTCACTTTTCTTTACTCATGACTCACATAGACATAGAACACACTCCAGAATTGAGAGAGTATATGTATCCGATGAGTTGACAGATAACCCAAAATCTCACTTCCACTCCACAAAACAACACCGTGATAATAATAATAAGTTTTTTATGTATTTTTTATGAATTTCTTAATGCACATAGGTTGGTTTTAGTGAAGGCATTTCATATTGGTTCAAGATGCACTATATTACTACATTAATTAATGCATTTACCAGTTATGCAATTTACTTATTTCATAAATTATCAATTACCTCATTGCCCAGGTATTATAAAAAGCAGTCTATTATGAGAATTATTTGATTCTGAAGAAGTCTAACAGACGAAAGCGCGCTCAATCCTGTGTTGTTTTATGGAGTTTTATGGAGTTCTGGATGTTTGATTAATAAACTTCTTTTGGTGACTATCTGGTGACTACTTGATTCGTGACCACCATACAACTTTCTGAATTGCTGGAGTGTGTTTTTGTCATCTATCGAGAGTCTGCAGGAGGATACCCTTAGTTGACAGATAAACTAGGCAAAGTTAAAGTGGTATCTTGCCCACTTTCAGATCACAATGCAATCACCTTTGACCTGTTTTTAAAATCTAATAACATTAAGATCAGGAGGATACCAGCATAAATAACTTGGTTAAAGGATTTTAAGAACTTTTTTATTAAAGAAATTATTTCTTTTACAGAAACTAACAATAGACAAGATATTTCATAAATCTATCGGAAGCACTAAAAGTATATCTTTTTGGTAGAGTTGCCAACTGGCTATCAATAAAGAAAAAACAATCGGACAAAGAACTGTACAATTTACAAGAAAATTTGCAAAATTAAAACTGGAAAATCAGACAGGTAAAAAATGAAAATTAAAACTGGAAAGTCAGACAAGTAAAAATAACAACATAGAAGAGATTAATAATCGACAAAATAAGTATTTGGACATTTTGAATCATAAAACTAGGATTAATCTAGAAAAGAATAAGACAATTAATTTGTCTATTAACCCAAAATCTATGCATAGGTTCACTAACAGAACAAAAACTACTTATAGGTTCATAGGTAGGTACTAGGCTATCGGCCCTGGGGCCTATATAAGACTAGCCAAAAAGGTTCCCTGGCTTTCGCCACCCAAGAAAATTATTTTCCTGTGCCCATCAAGCAGTGTCACAGAAGTGATCCTCGGGGTGAATTCTGTATTTCCCATCCAGTCGTCAAGATTTTCTTAAAGCGGGCCAATGAGGAGCTCTGCTCGACACAAATGGGTAGCTTGTTCCAGAGTATGGGAAGTCTCTGGGACAGGAATCTATCCCTCCATCATGTTCTGCTTATTGTAGTGACAAGGTTTAGGTCCCTAGAGCGTGTAGCTCGGAGGGATTGGGATTTCTTTAAGTGAAGCATGTCCAACAGCTCTAGGTTTGACATAGCTTTGTATGTTAGGCAGAGATCGCCTCTGAGTAGGCGATATGCGACAGAGTAGAGCTGGCGTTTTTTGAGATGGTCTGCATATGGCATCTGTTTGAGGTCGGTAATCCTCTTAGTGAGGTATTTCTGTGGCCTTTCCAATTATTGTAGGTGTCTTGTGAGATACATGCCAAATGGGCCATTGTACTCTATAATGGGTCTGATGAGGGATGAGTAGAGAGGAACAATGACCTCTTTTTTCTAGAGGAGAACCCTTTTGTGATGAGGGGTGCCATGTAGAAGGATTTCCTGACTACTGTGGCGATGTGGTTATCAAAGGAGAAACTACTGTCCACTTGTGCCCCAAGGTCTCTTATCACACTTTCAGTGTTTAGTGAGCTACCGCCTATGTGGCAGTTCATAGATATCGAGTTTTTCCCAAAGGGGATGACAATGCACTTCTTGGCATTGAGCTTGAGGCTATGACTTTGACAACAAGCATTTGTCTCTGTGAGGCCCTTTTGTAGAATGTCTGCATTATTAGGTGATTTTATTATGGCTCCCAGTTTGTAGCCATCTGTGAACTTTGTTAGCCAAAGACCTTCTGAGTTGGCCTGCACTAAAGAGAAGCAGATGCTGAACAGGAGAGGACCCAGGACCAAACCCTGTGGTACTCCACTCGTCACTGGTCTGAAGTCGGACTTGGGAGTCGGCTACTTTTACTGTGTGGGTTCTGTCAGTGAGCCAGTTTGCCACCCATCTTGTGACATAGGGATTTATGCCCAGTTTAGTGAGTTTATCTATAATTCCAGAGTAGGGGATGGCATTGAAAGCCTTGGTGAGATCAAGATAGGCTGTGTGCACTGCCTTGCCCTCATCTATGGCTGTACTGACTGGTTCAAAGAAGTCAATCAAATTTAGTAGACATGGTCTACATTTTAGAAACCCAAACTGAGTAGGGTCGAGGGTTTGGAGTTTACCTATGTCTTTGTTTATAAGCTCCAAGATGATACATTCCATGGCCATGCAGACAAGGCTAGTCAAGCTAATGGGGTGGTAGTTTTTGGGGTCCATAGTGGCATACCCTTTGTGGAGTGGGATAACTGTCACTGTGCACTATTCAGTAGGCACATAGCCTGTGGTGAGGCTATGATTGAACATGGTACTTAGGTGGGGTGCCAGTTCATTCTGTAGTTCATGCAGTATGCAGCCTGGAATGTGGTCTGGTCCCATGGATGCTGTGTTCTTGGCTTTGGAGACTGCAGTCTTTACTTGTTCATCCGTGATTACAGGGGTTTTGCATTCTTCCAGTATTAAGATGGGCCCTTTGGAGGGTGAGAAGGGGGGTAAAGTTAGCACTGAACCTATCTGCCAGGAAGTTGGCAATATCAATTGGTTTGGTATATTTAGTGCCATTGTACTGTACCACAGAGCAGATCTGAGTGTTGCCATTGAGAATCTTGACATAGCTGTAGAATGCTTTGTGGTTGTCTTTGGAATCAGTGACAATTTTATTGTCATAACTGGCTTTGGAGGATTTTATGAGGGATCTCCACTTTTTGGTGAGGCTGTCCAGGGAGTTCCTCCAATCTTGGGATTTTACTCTTTTTTCCAACAGCTTCTTCCTTCTTTTGTAGTGTTTGTTTATAGCAGGGGACCACTAGATTGGCTTCCTTTTTTTGGATGATAGTGTCTTGGTTCTGTTGGGGATGGCACGATCTATACACTCGTGTATGTGCTTATACAGTCCATTTGTGTAAGATTCAGCAGTCATACCTCTATTTTCCATCTGCATGGGTGTTGTGAAGTTTGCCACTTCTGTCTTAAGAAGCATGAAGTTGGCTTTGGAGTAGTTTGTGATGGTGGTTTCCCTAATGGGGGGAGAGGGTGGAATATAGATGCCTTGGGTGATTAGCTTGTGGTCAGATCTGACCAGCAAGGAGTTGACCTCTGGCGTCAAACACTGAGTACGCATATTGGTAATGACCAGGTCCAGGATATTGATGCCCCTGGTGGGGGTGTGGACAAGCTGATCCAAGGCATTGGAATTTATGAATTCCAAAAATCATTGAGCGAATGAGTCGGTACATGAGTAGTTTTCCCAGTTGATGGTGGGGTAGTTGAAATCACCTATAAATAAGGTATTGGGTTGTAATGTAATATTTTCCAGTATCTTAAGAAATGAAGAGTGGGAATCCTGGGGCATGGTGGGGGATCTGTAGCATGCTACAACCTGGAATGCAGTCTTGCCCAGAGTTAGTTGCACTTCAATAATTTCGGATGCATTATGTTTGGCAACTAGCCTGGAGGTGTGGATATCCTTAATGAATACGGACACACCTCCACCTTTAGTGTTTCGGTCCAGGTTAGGTGGCTGAAAGGTGTGGTATGAATTATAGCCTAGTAATGCAGGGGTGCTCTCTGGAGCCTTGTCCCAGGTCTCTGTCACTGCTCAGATGTTGATGTTCTGCATTTTAAGGAGTGCCTCAAGTGAGTGCATTTTGAGGTTTAGACTTCTAACATTGAGTAGCATTACCCTCATAATTTGCTTGCTTGAACCTGTTACAGTGGTGAATTCAGCATTTGAACCTTGCCTAAAAAAGGCACTACAGGGGTGGCAAGAGCCTTAGCCAGTATCTGGAATCTCAGGGGTGACAGGTGCAGGCCATCTCTGGCAAAGCAATGTGTTCTGTCGACCATGTCATGCCAGGCAGATACTGGATCCCATTAGAATGACACCAGAAGCTTAGCCAATTGACAAAGTCAATCATTTTGGCCTTGTACTGTGGTATAATTTTGGGTGATGGCAGGATGCTACTCAGGGCTAGGGACATATCTGCCTGGTCTACAAGATCCGAGAGCTCCTCCATGTCTCTTTTTATGTAGTCTAGTGAGGTACATCTCAGGTCATTCACACCAACATGGACAATGACAGAGTCGTATTTGTACTTGTTGTGGAGTGACCTGAGTGCATGTTTTATGTGGCAAATCCTGGCACCCGACAGGCAGCTGAAAGTAACTTTCACCTTGTTTAGCCTGGTGAGTGGGACATCAGTGTGCCTGACTATAGAGTCACCTATGACTAGTGTGCTGGGTACGTTGTTTTGTCTTATGCACTGCAGTTGAGTGGCACACTGATTTTGTGTGCTGTGTGTAATTTGGGTAATGTTGCGAGGCGGTGGTTGTCTGCATTTCAGCTTGGCAGATCTCTGTTGCTTGGGCAGATTTTTATTGAGAACCTCCATGGATGTGGCTGTGTGCTTTGTGTTTCTTTGTGTGGGTTTTGGTAGTGGGAGTTTTGAAGGACTATGTGTTGAGTATGCTGTGGTGCAGATTTTAACCTTCTCCTCTTGACCGTCTAGTCCAGTCTTGGCTGGTGAGAGCTTGGCTTCCAGTTTGGCTATATAAGTGCATCTCTCACAGGTTGTAGTGTTGGGTGGTAGGAGGAGAGGGTTGCCAGCGTACATGAGATAATTGCTACATTGTCCCAAGATGCCTAAATTCATCAGGTGGACAGGAGAAAACACCAGGAGCTGACCCCATGGACATGTCTGGACAGGTGCTTATTAATTTAAGTACTAAGAACTGTTTTCCTCTTGACAAGTGAGGAAAGTCGAATGCTGTAGTAATTTGTAGTTTATTTAGTGCTTACGAGTTCTGAGCAAGTACTGAGTACAAGGAAACAGTTTTGAGTGCTGAAACCAAAATAAATGGCTAGTTCTAGCTAAAACTAGCTAGTTTCAGCACCAATCCCAAGAAGAAAAGCAGGCCACAGCTTGTTTGGTGATCCACAGTCTTGTCTTTGATGATGCAAGGGTCTGTAAGCTTACTTAGTAAGTCTAACCATGTAAACGAGATTTACTCACATAAGAGAAAAGGAAAAGTGACAGAAATAGAAGATATTTTAAAATAATTTAGAATTATTACAACAAAATCATATTACAACAAAATGAATCAATATAATGTAATAGACTCAGAAGGGATAATACAAACTTCTATTGAAAAATATAAAAAAATAAATTATCTGAGGATTAAGTTAAATAATTGATAAACCTGGCTCAGTGTGTCTAAAAGTCAAACTGAAATCAACAAATTAAAACCTAACAAAGCACCAGGTAATGAAGGAAGTATACCCGAACTGCAGACGTCACTCCTAAAGAAGTCTTAAACATACTTTACAAATATTTTCTATAGTTAAAGATTTAACAAAGTTCCTCCCTCCTGGAAATAAACTCTTATTTCCCCAATTTTAAAAACTAACAAAGCTCCAACTCAACACTCTTTGTACAGACCAGTTTCTCTTTTAAATGTAGACTATAAATTATTCATAGCAATTCATGCTAATAGATTAAATGTAGTCTACCTTCCTTGACAATATCAAAAGAATAATCATAGTAATTGACTAGGTAAACAAAACAAAAGTGAATCTAACTTTAATGGTCTAGACATTAATAGTGCTTTTGACTCTGTGAATTGGAAATATCTTTTGTTAGTCTTACAGGAATGTAACTTTCAAGTAATTTTACACATCTTATAAATCTTCTTTATGACAATTGTTTTGCATATGTTAAAATTGGTAGGTTTACTTTTGACTCAATACAAATTTTGAAGGGAACTAAACAAGGATGACCTCTTTCACCACTGCTTTTTCACTCTAATAATGGAACCTTTTGCTAATTTTACTAGGTCAAATTTAGACATAAAAGACATTACCATAAATATGAATTTGGTTTCTAAAACTCTATTTGCTGATGACATTCTTTTGACATTGAGTTACAATGAGTTACAATGATAGTTCCCTTTTGGCTGTTTTTAAGGTAATGGATATGTTCCTTTAATGATAAAACAAAAATAGTATCCATAAATGCCAATACTGACGGGATAAATGACAGATTTACTAAATACAGTGTCAAAGAGAGAAAAATTAACTATTTAGGGATAATCATAACAGATAACATTAATAATGTAATAAATTGCATGTATACTAACAGCATAATCAGTATAAAGTATCTAATAAATAAATGGAACACTTTTTCTTCATAATGAAAGACAGAATGTATAATCAAAATGATTATTTTACCAAAAGTCTTACATTTTATTCAATAATTAGCTTACCTCCATCTAAAACATGTATTAAAGAATTTAATACATTCATTTTAAAATGTATGTGGTTCCCCAACAAACAAAGAATTGCATTAAATCATCATATAATGGACTGGACAACAGGAGGGACTGGAATACCAGATCGAGAATTAAATTCTTTATCATCAATTATAAAATCAATATCTCTTTCGATAAATAATATTCACACAGCTGGATAGAGAGAGTTTCTTGGATGCCTTTTCATAAAATTTAAACACAGCATAAACTCTAATCATAATCTTGTACTACATGGTAGTTTACATTGGTTACTAAAAGATTACTTTTCAGAAAGCAGTCTCCAGACAGAAGACTTTTGTTTTATTTCTACTATATTAAATACCTTTACAAACTTAATTTATAGAAATCCAACATATAAGGCGTGGATCTTTTTTCTTTTCTTTATAGCATACACTCAAAATAATATTTTCACTTCAAAGTTAGACACAATGATTACATTTAAAGAAAAAAAAATCTGATATACTGGTTTCAGTTTAATGAATAATGAAAAACTGCATTCTGTTGATTATATCATAAGAAAATATGATTTATTTAAGCAAAGATATGTATAAGGTAAAATTAAGTTAATGCAACCAAGGGTAAGAGATCTTATCCCAAAATTAATTGAATTTGTATTATTATTAATGCAAGAAAACACACTGGGAGACAGTCTTGTATCCAAATTATGAAGATTGATGAGAAAAGAAACAAAAAGTTGCAATGAGAATTACTCAAACTCTTTTACTCACATTAATAACAGACCTCCAGATAAAGAGGATAAAAAATTATTTTTAATATCCTTTAAACACACAACTTATTCTCTTAGGTGGAAACTTTTTACTTGGAAATTCTTGCATAGATCTTTCTTCACACCTCATAAAATTGAATTAATGTTTAAAAAGAAGCAAGCTTGTTGGAGATGTAAGCAGGAGTTTAAAGCAGATTGGCAACGTGTTATTTGATTGTGTTGTACTTACACCTTATTGGGATAACATTAATCTTTTTTACAGGCTTATTTGGTGACAAAAATGTCATGCTCAGTTGTCTGTCAGGTGCCAGAATCCGCCACATCATGCACACACACTTAAGTCTCTCCACAACAGGTACAAGTATAACTCTGTCATTGTCTATGTTGGTGTGAATAACTTGAGATGTAGCTACTTGGACTATATGAAAAGAGACATGATTGAGTTCTCAGAGTATGTGTCCCAGGCTGGTATGACCCTAGCCCTAAGCAGCATCCTACCTTCCCCAAGAATGATATAGCAATACCAACAAACAAACAATTGACTTTAACAATTGGCTTAGTTTCTGGTGTCATTCCATGGGGCTCTAGTATCTCTCTGGATGGGATGACATGGTTGACAGGCCTCAATGCTTTGACAGAGATGGCCTCCAACTGTCACCCCTGGGATTCTTGATTCTGGCCAAGTCTTTTGCCTCCCCCATTATGCCTTTTTAGGCAATGTCCCAAAGACAAATCTTCCAACATAAAAGATCTGTCAAAAAGCAAATTGAAGGTTATGCTGCTTAATGCTAGAAGCCTTAACCTGAGAATGCACTCACTGGGATGCTCTACTTGCACTGGAAGATGCTGGCATCTGTGCAGTCACAGAAACCTGGTTCAAGGCTGCAGAGAGAACCCCTGCCTTATCAGGCTATACCTCATTCCACACATTCCAACCTCTAAATGAGGTCAGGAAGATAAAGAATGGTGGAGTCCCTATCTTCATTAAAGACAAACAGACCTCCATTCTGGTTTACCAATATGATGCACTAGAACTATTCAATGTGCAACTAACAGGTGGCAAGACACCCATCCAAGTTATAGCCAGCTACAGACTCCCCTCCAAGACTCAGGACACCCATTCATCTTAGCTGGACCTACTTGACTCCATCAAGGTACCCCCTAACACCCTGACCCTTGGGGACTTCAACTACCCCATAATGGATAGTCAGATCAGGATGGAAGTGCTTAGTTGTACATACCAGCAGTTTTTATTGTTTTATATTTCTGATCGTGAGTGCAATATTAATATTAAAAAGATTTGTGAGTCCATTTATCCTGAGTCAACCATTGTTTTTGTTGTAT